>NW_011888837.1:6618755-6635478 GCF_000151845.1 Pteropus vampyrus
CAGTAATAAACCAGACATTGGCCCCATAAAACCTGGATTTACTCTTGCTTGGTGGTAAGAATTTTTAAAACTGTCAGAAGCTGCTCAGGTGGTTAAAGGATAACTTGAGGTTGGGAATTGGTGGTAGAGAAAGTTGTTGAATAGCTGAATTCTTTTAGCCTTTCTATTTTGAGATACACTGAGGCATTTTATAAGAATTATTGTGGAGTTTGGAAGCTATTGAGTGCAATTGTATATTAACCTTCACTGCCTGGTTCTTGTTTCTAGTTTGTGTTTAGTAAAATCCTTCAATTAGTGATAGTTCTCTTTTTATTTTTGTCTGTCTCCTATACTCACTTTTATTTTCTAGTTATTTGCAGCTTTCATTAAGAAAACATCATTTAACATTTACTTCCTCTATTTTTCCCCAAGGTACTTATTACCATATGGTACATTAAATATTTTATTATTTAGTGTCTGTTTACCCCAGCTAGAATGGAATTCAGCGGTAATAGTGATATCATTCCCGTTTTACTCACTGTTGCATCCTCAGTGCCTAGAAAAATGCTGGCATATAGTAGATGTTCAAAACAATTTGTCGAATAAATGCTGATATTAGTAGATGGAGTATGGCAAGATGACATTCCATTTTGTTTTAAGAAATATCATTTCTTGTCTCCATTTGCATAGGTTAAGTCAAGGCCCAGATTAAAAGGTATATAGTCCCCATTTCTCACATTGAGGCAAGATCTGTAACTTTTTCATCTTTATCTCTGCACCTCATTTGTGCCATTGATTAATAAAGTGATGGTATATTTGAATCATATCATTCAAGGTGAGGATCAGCGTGCCTCTTCAGATCTTCTTTCCTTTTTCTTTAAAAATTATTTTATTTTACTATGTTCTTATTATAAAAGAATACATAATCATTAAAAAACCAAACACTTCAGAATTATATAACATGTCTCCCTTCCACTGACTACATTTCTCCAAAAGTGACCACTGTTAAGTAGTTCTATAGCCTTTTAGATCTCTTTTTTTCTTTGTAAACTGTCAACTATTTTACTAAACATTTATATTGAACAGAGAGAGGCTTGCTTTGCAGGAATGCAAAACGTCAATAGAAGACATGATCCTTTTGGGGGGAAATCTAAAACTTAAATATGTGAAAGAGACAATACATATGAGGACATATATAGGCAGTTAATTTTGTGAAAATGAGAAATGTAAGCGCTAGAAGACAAAGAGCAATAGAGCGAATGTGGCCAAATGAGATGACTCGAGGAACACCTTCTGGTCTTCCCAAATGGTTATAAAAAGTATACTTAAACGATAGCCTTCTCATATATGTATAATTTTAAAAATGGGTGATTCCTCCTTAAAGAAGTGGCCATCATTGCTTTAAGTCGTAAAGTCCCAGAAATAACTATGCATTTCTGTGACACTGATAAATACACTGATATGAGTCTGGGTATAAACGGCGAATAAAATTCTGTCCATTCCTGGGTAACCAGGAAAGAAAAAAGAATCCTTTTGGGTGGCATAGATAAGGATTTACTTGCTTGTAGATTATAATTTAAAATTGACTTCTGAATTTGTCAAGGCTTTTGACCTGTATTCAGAACACTTTGAGAGGGCTCACGCCAGCAAGTTACAATACTGTATTTATCAGCAGCCACCTGCAGAGCTTTAGTTTCCAGCAGCTGCTTTTTTTCAATCCATTGGAATTTTTTATTGAAAATGGCCATAGACCAAATAGCATTGACTAAGAAAAGGAAGCAAAAGGGTAGCGTTTCCCTAACACCATTATTTTACTGGGACAAAAGAGCAAGGTTTTCTGAATCAACCTTAAGAAGTACAGATATTGAACATGTTAACAATACTAGTGTTCTTCCAAAAAAAAACCCACATTACACCCCACCTCACTGGGTCTATTGAGTGAAATGTCATGTAAAATAAAAGGAAATAAAGGAGTCCAAACTGCTTCTTCTAACAAGGTGCCATCAATAATGCCCACATGGGCAATTGTTTCTTGATTTAAGACCTTGTCTCCTTCATGCATACACTCAAAGCTCTTTGAATGGGGGAATAACCCTCCGCCCCTCAACAGAACGTTAAGTTCAGAAAGATTTGTCCCATTCTACTGCCCTGTTCCTTGTCCAGCCAATTTCCTTGGGCTTTCGCTCTCTCTCTCTCTCTGTCTCTCTGTCTCTCTGTTTCTCTCTCTGTCTCAGTCTCAGTTTCTGTCTCTGTCTCTCGATCATTTGTAGTATTGAATTGCTAGTGTTTATTCATACTGCTAAACTTAGACCCTGTGTAAGTGCCAATACATAGAATACATATATATAAATGTATAAATGTGTGTTTGTGTGCATATAAATGTATATGTAATAGGAGCTTTGTTCTAATTTTTAAATAGGAGAAATTTTGCTTTTTGAAGGCATCTTCTTAAGAAAAGCAGTCAGGGAGAACACAGCTGGCTTTTGAAAACTGAGTTTCTACTGAAAGTTTTCTGCTATTATCTTGACAATCTTATTATTATCAAAGCATGTGAATATTAGGTATGACAATGAACACTCACTGCAGGGAGACAGGAGCAAGGCCATAAGTAGGAGGAGGCCACTAACAATTGTGCCCCCTGTTGCAACTGTAATAATTTAATATTCTCATACTGGGAGGCTCAATTTTGCTTGGCTTGTATTGAGCCACTTGATGTGTTGTTTCCCTTTGGCCAAATCAACAGAGTCCTCCCTGGAACAGCCTGTAAGACTTCAAATAAAGGATCATGCTGATAATGGCCTAAGGGTAGGAGTTTTGTTTTGCCTGGAAGTCAGTAATTTAACTATTACACTGAGGGAGGTTTCTGGGTTTTGAACAGAATTTATTTCAAGGTTGTATTAAACTTGTTAGTAGATCAATAGTTTTTCTTCTTATTGACTACTAGTCTCTTCATGAAAAATCAAGACGACAGACACATCTACTAAGCAATAGAGACTAGATATATTGGAGTTGCCACATGCTGATACCTCATTCTGTTTGTTTTGTACTTTGTTGCTAGATACATTTTTTTTTTTGCAGGGGATTTAACTCTTTTATCTAAATTTCTGCTCAGTATCAGGTAGGATTTGAAACTGTCATGTTAAAGATGCTAAATGGAAGAGACAGATTATTCTTTCATGTAATTCCTACTCTTGTATTTTTTCTGGTATTAATGCAGAAGATAACCTCCCTGAAGGTTTTAAGGCATTATCACTTGAAAATAGATTTATGAGCCCAGCTATCTTGGCATAGTATGGCACAGAATATACTATAAGAAGAATTTGTCTTTGTATCTCATGAAAGATTTTGTTATAATTTTACACCACAACATTGTATTATAACAAACAATTAAAAGATAGTTGTACAGTGAGCTCCAGGGTATTTCGGAGAGAGAAAAAGAAAAAAAATAATGTGCTTTTTCTCTGTAAAACTGACTTAGACTGGGAAATGGGGGCTCTTCCAAGGTTAGGGATGTAACAGAGTGTAGTGTTAAATTAGGACGACCTGACCACCATGTGGTTTTTGATTATCATGGGTTGTCTCCAAGACATACTTTTAAAAAGAACAAGAAATATTAGTAAAGCTGTTAAGCATTTGGTCCTTTGTTTTTATTCATTTCGATCCAAACAGTGGGAAGCTCTCAGAGAAAATGCCTGGCTTAAAATACCACATCACCATGGGAAAGTGGATATTTCAGTTACTTATTTTTTTTAACTGCTGCATTTTTTTTTTTTTTTTTTTTTTTAGGAATTTGAAAGCTTTACCTATTGATAAAAGGATGGTTTTCTTTTGACCATACATCAGATCAGCATTTAAGCAATGTGAGCTCATGAAGAACTGTCAGGTTATGGTTTGAAATGTCCTTTTGAGATTCCCATGACCACAGGGGTCTTGTCTCTTGTTTTGGAGTTTGATGACATCAGGCATGAAGGTCAGAGGGCACCCTGGTATTCTGTGCACTTCTGTTGTTTGCATTTGTCTTGGGGATGGTAAAAAGAGTTATCAATACCAACTTTCATCTCCAAGTCAGGTTGATCGAACATTCGAACATGAATTATCATTAGTAGTATATTTATGCTAAGTCCCCATGAAGAACAAAGGCTCTTCAAGAAATGGGTCTTGACCAATAACGTGACCATTATTATGATAGCAAAGAGTGTAGTTTAGGTTAAGGAGCAGACCATGGAGGTTAATGCCCTACTCGTTCTTTGTGTGTGTATATATGTGTGTATAAAGTGCTGGACAAGCGAACAACAGCTGAAGGAGAGCGTGAAAAAAGCTTTTCCTTTTCAATAAGAACTATAAATGCATCTCTCTATGACCACTCAAAGATATCTAATTATCAATTTTAAAAATGAGATGTGAAATAGACACATTGACTATTTCATGTGATATTTGCATTTTTAATTTTTAAAGGCACAACATTCCAAACTTGGGTCTAAGGAAAGTGAGAGAGAAGAAAACAAAGCAAAACAAACAAAAAACAGATTCAAAGAGACAATAATCAAATTAATTCAGGCTCAAAATAATTTAAAAGTTCTAGTAGAAAATTTTATTGAGGAGTGCATAAGATAAAATTTCCATTAGTTAGGTTTGCTAAGTCCTTGGTGATAAGTATATTAAAATTGTTAGCTTATGATTGATGCCAAATATGTATAGCAGGTTCCTCCTGAGGAGCTCACATTTTCCTTTTAAGGTTTCACTAGGCAGGTGCCATCTTATTTTGCAGTGCTCACTTGGCATAGATATTACAGGTGATGTGGACAAGTGGCATGGACACTGGAGCTGATTGCCTTGGACTCAGTTCCAGCTCCTCCAATTAGCAGTTGCATGACCAAGAGCAAGTTATACTGCCTTGTGCCTCAGTTTCCCTATTTGTAAAATAAGGTTGTTATGAAGATTAAATAAATGTATATATGTATAGGGCGTTGCAGTACACGGCTCATAATAAGTTGTTTTAGTTCTCTGTGCCTCATTTCCTGTTTTAAAGATAGTGATCGTACTCTTTCAATATGGTTTATTGTTAGGATTTAATGAATTAATATTGTATATGTAAAGTGCTTAGAAAAGTGCCTGACATTGCATAAATTTTAGCAATTTTTATTATTCTGCAGACCAAACATCAGATTTTCTGAACTCGAATTCAGTTCTTTTAGAACATATGCACAAGTAACTTAATGAAGAAGTTTGTGCCCTTCACATACAATTCTTTAGAAAAATCAAAAGTACTTGTCATAAATTCTGGCACGTGATCACACTTGTAGTCAGAGACTTTGCAGTTCTTTGTTGGAAATCATATAAAGGTAGAAGAAACTAATTTCTGTAAAAAGAACAATAAATTTTCTTAGGGACCTACTCCCAACTTACTTTATCTTATTTATTTTTTATTCAGAAAAAAATATATTTGGGTTCCAGAAAATCCATATTTTTTGAAGTAAATTTTAAGGACTCTCTCCTTACCTTTAGTAAATGGCCTTCCTGAGAAAACCTTGTCCACTTTAAGGAGTGACTGACATTGATTCCCTATTAACTTTTGAGTATATTCTTGTGAAACTGGTGACAAGCGATGCTCTTGCAGTTAGCATTTGTTTTGGCATGGAAATGCCAAATTTGAAGTCTTCAGACTTTGACCTTTATAAATAACTTTTAATTATATTCATTCAGTCATTCAATGAACAATAATAGTATGCCTATGTGCCTGGTACTGGGTTAGGTTTTTGGTACCTTAAAAAGGACCTATTCTTTTTTTTTTTTTTTTTAACAAGTCTACATGACCCTGCCTCAGTGTTTCTCATACTGTGAGTTGTGACCTATTAATAAGAAGTAACATAAATTTGATGGATTGTGAACAGAATTTTTTTTTTAAATTAAGTAGAATTGAAAATAGAATTTATTGCTCATAATATTGTTTCCTGAAGGTTTTAAAATATCTCTATTTCAGTATCTGTTTCTAAGACACATACATTTGTCACTATGTAAAATATATTATTTTAGATCATTACTCCTAAAAGTTGGTAAAACCCTGCACTCAGTGGTAATCTGAATCTCTCTGCACTGCACCCTAAACTTCCCTGCTTTCTCACCCTGCTCTAAACCGACCCCTTTGCTTTCCTTTTAGCTTGCCAAGCACCTCCCCTCTCAGGATATTTCCATTTATTCAGTTCTCCTTTGAAAACAAGTCTTTCAAATATATTTCCTTTTGGTCTCTGCTCAGATATCACCTACTCAGAGATTTCTTGTCCTGACCACTCTGTATAAAACAGTTCACCGTACTCTCCATTCCCTCACCTCACATTCTTATTCTCTTTGTTCACCCTTAATTTATTTTTAGAGACTAGAGTTTAAATTGTCTCTGACATGTTATTGTCACCTGATATCATTTGTTGTTCTTATTTGTTTCTTGTCTTTCTCTCCCCATCAGAATGGACACACCATGAGTTCAGGACTTGGTTCTATTCAGCACTGTACCCCTGGCACCTAGAATAGTGTCTGGCATGTAGTGAAAACTTAAAAAAAAAAAAAAAAGTTGAATAGCTAAAAGAAAGTACAAATAGATAATGGAATTAAAGTGTCATATTGATTCTTACTTTACTGCATATAACTGATGTTGGAAAGGCTACTAATTTAAGTTCTTTACACAGCCCCCAAAGATTTAGACTTTCCCTAGCTTTTCAGTTTCATCAGTTGCCTTTTCTTTCCTTTTCTTGTCCCCAGTGTTATGATGGCTGTGCTCTGACATCTTGGAGATCCCAGAGGTTCTATGAACACACAAAAATATGATACTTGTCTGTGCCTTTGCTGGTACTGTTCCCTCTGCCTGGAATGCCCTTCCTCAAACTCTTGCTTCTTCACGTGGATAACTATGCTGGCCTTTCAAGATTCAGTTTAGACCTCATCTTTCCATAGAAGTCCTCCATGATTTCCCTGACTGGGGGAGATGATGTTTCTCTATGCTTTAATATTACTCTGTGAATTTTAAATATCTGTTTTTGTGATTTCTTGCTTATGAGCTACTTGAGAGCACAGATGAGTCATTCATAGTTTTATATTTCTAAACTCCCCTGTAGTACCTATATACTTATCCTGTCAAGTTTTTTTTTCTTTTTCTTTTTCTTTTTGTTTTTGTTTTTGCCTATCTACTTCCTGAGAACTGATTCCTGGAGATGAAAAAGGGATTTGAGTAAAATGTAAAATTGTCTTTTTAGATCCTGAGAATAAAATGGTAAAAGATTCAGCCCAAATGAAGATTTTGGATTGTGTGGTTTTCATTTGTATTTGATGCTTTGGATCCTTTTTACTGTGGATAATAGAGAGTTGAGTGAATGTGTCAACTACCCAACTAAATATAACCCTCTGAGGAAAATTTATTCTTTGCACTCCTTTTTATTGTGATGAAAAGAGAAATAAAAAAAAAAAAAAAAAAACCACACACACAGAGACTCAACGGGCTGTAACTTTAATAGGTCATTCCAGCCAGTGCTTACCTTCACAAAATTCTGATAATACAGGGAAGACAATACAGTGATCAAACACAGTGATGAGATTTTTTAGCAGCATTAACCGTCATGACCTAGCAAAATGAAAGAAAATGGTTTAACAGAACTGTCAGCTTCAATATAGCTAATAAAGGCATGGATAAATGTTTATTACATACCGGAGACAGATCATTTCTGTACAGAAATTGAGGATGACCTTTACTGATAACTCTTATCTGCCTGATATCCTGAGAGAGAGGGAGAGGGAGAGGGGAGAGAAGCATATTTGCTGATATTTATGAAAGGAAAAATTATCATGTGCAAATAAAACATTTTAGCAATGATAATCTCAAGTCACCCTCTTGCCCTCACTCCTACCTCAAGACATACCTCATGGAGGTATAATATAGATTCCTCTCTAGAGGACCAGATGTGCCTGAGAGTGGAGTTGGTAAATTCAAGGGAAATTCTACCTAAATTCACTGTGTCTTAAAAAGCAGAGAATAAGAGCACCTGGATAAGAATACTTATACCAATGGCATTGACGTTTAACTTCTTCTAAGATATTAAAAAATATTGCAATTATAAGACGCCCTTGTAATAAAATGGTCTCAGGTGTAACTAAGAATTTCAGAGAAATTAGTAATAACCAATTCATGTCCATTTTCCATAAGTTAATTATTTGATATCCATATGTGTTTAGAACTTTTGAAAGACATTGCTATTGAAATACTATTACTTACTGATAGTAGTATTTTTGTTCTTACTATGAAGCTGTTGAAGGGGTGATGGGGTAGGTAATGGTAGAGGTTTTTTTGTTAATTTTTTTCCTTTCCATTCCAAAAGGAAATTTCTTGGTACCTTAGTTCAAAGTACTTAAAATTTGGGTTGTTATTCATGTAAGTGAATGTATGATGTGATAATTTGGATAATATAAGGGGAAAAGTAGAATATTTACCTGAAATATTTAAACCCTAAGTTTGTTTTTTGTTTGGAGATACATGTCAAATCTTACTGTATCATTCCTGAAGTAGTTCTATATTCCCAGTGGCTGCTCAGTGCATTTTAATTAATGACAGTGCTTATGACAAAAAGGAAATCTTAGACACTTGGGGATTTTCCAACATATTCTTATTTTGAGATACATTTTTATATCGGGCTAGTTTCACTCTAAATTAACATTTTTCTCTAGATGGCACAAAACCCAATGTGCCTAGTAGATTAGAAGTAGGAAGAACAAACACGTGGTGAAAAGAACTCATTTGACACTGAAATTGACTATTCTTTTTAGATTAAATTTGATTTAGTAATAGAGATGGTACTGGAAACCTCTTATCCCCTTAGCTTTATGCCCCAATTAAATGAGGTTTCTTCTTCTCTTCAGAGGCTGACTTATTTTTTCTTTCTTTTTTAAACAAACCTACAGGCAACTGTTTTGTACACCTAATGTGCAGAAGCTCTGCCAAAAGGGTTGGTGGTGTTTAGGAGCCATCATTAGCATTTGCGCTTAGAAAAAGAAAGTGTCTCCTCTCTTTCCCTTTCTCTCTTGTAGCTGCAGCTGTCATCTGTTCCCTTGGCCCATTTGAACTGCTCTGAGCCACTGACTCTGCCACTATTAAGATAGGATGAGTTTTCCAGAATGTCATAGGGGGCTTGTTTGGCATTTAACATTGAATATAGACTCCCCTGAGGCTGAAAAAGACAAAACAAACAAAATCTTTCAGATGAGGTAAAACAACAGTTTGTGCCTGGTCATAAACATGTCATTTTGTGCCTCTGACCCAATCCCCACACCAACTTTTCCTCTTAGCATTATTTCTCTCTTGACATACAGAAACTATTGGTCACACACACATGCACACACAAATACAAACTCTAACACAAACACAAACCCACAAAAAGAAGGAGCAAGAGTGCAAGTGGCAGATGTGGAAATCTGTTTGTTGCTTCTCTTTGATCCTGATAGCAGAATTAATTTAGAAATAAGCAAATACCTGATAGAATAAAGGAACTAGAAAGATCTTTTAACTACTTGTCTACAGTCTGAAATTATGAGTTGTTTAACTACTTTTGTCTACAGTCTTAAACTAAAGAAAATAGTAAAGTCGTAATCTGACGAAGGTATACTTTAATGGAGAATAATTAGATATTATTGCAAATGTTTCTAGAACAACTTCTCTTTTAGATTCATAGTTTTCTGTGGTGCTCAGATTTGATATCTAAAGCAAGATACAACAGGAATGGAGTTGACTATTTTTAGTGCTTATGTGAAAACTGAAAGTCTCGGAAATCTGTTTGGATTTGTTAATTTTTTAAACATTTTTTTTCCAATGAATGGTTGTGAATACTTTGTCAAGAGAGGTTAGTCAACCAGAGCATTTATCTGTTGAAAGAATGAAGTGAACCACTGATTCTGGTGCCATGTTTGTGATAAATATTACTCAAAAAGTACATCTGCTACATGTCCTGGATAATACAGTCTTTATGTTTTTACTTTACCAGCACCTTAAATGACCTTTATTACAGACTGTTTTAAACTACATCTACTAATTCATTTAATCTTAATAACATTCTCATTTTAAACATGAGAAAACCGAGGCATAGAGATTTAGGTAATTCGTTCAAGGTTATGCAGCCAGTAAGTGGTCGAACCAGGGTTTGACCCAGGGAGTGTGACCTCAGACAACTTCTTCTTTACCATTATAGTTTGCTGCCTCTCACTTAGCAAGGGACTGGAATTGGAATAGTTATGTAATTTCATCCATGTGGCTTTGAGAGATGTGGTCTTACCAATTTTGTAAGTAATAGTGCTGAATGACTAGGAAATGTGAACTAGCTCTTATTCTCATGAAGCTTGAGGGAAAAAACGAAGGCAAGCCTAAGTAGTACGCGTTTATATTTATCTGTACTCATGGGATTGGGGTGGGGTAAACATGTATTTCTCTTACCTCATCCCTCTTCCAGTACCTCTCCATGTTTCCTGAATTGACTTTTATTTGTCTTTTCTGCCAGTCTGTTTCTACCTCTCAGCATTTGTGCAGTAGCTCGGTGAGCAGGACACGGCCCTTTCCCTCAGTGTTTATAACCTAGATGGGGAAACAGATCTGTGTTCAGTCCAGGGTGCTGGGAAAGCAAATGGGAGAGGGACCTCACATACTGATTGGGGCCAGGAAGGATGCTTGGTGAAATCTTTTGATGAAAGGAAGAGAAAAATTACTTTATTTCTGATTATAAAAGTAATTCTTTAGTATAGAACATTTAAATGTTGGAAAAATGAGAAGAAAAAGATAAAATACATAAAATCTTGGTGTATGTCAAAGCTTCACCCCCTCCAGGCAATATATCTCTATAAATTTGGAGTCATATCAAATATAATATTTAATATAATATTTAAACATTTTCATGAACATATGCTATTTTTCTACACATGACTTTTTTTTCGTCTGCACATATTTATTGTACTAGGGTACTATAATCTTTTGCTGAGTATCTAGGTTGTTTCTATTACTTACTACTATAAATACAGTGATAATGAACATCCTTATCTACTTCATATGTATAGTAATGCATCACATTTTATTGCTGTTATTACATTGTATGGATGTACCACAATGTAATTCTTCATTTACCAATTGATTGGTATTTGGATTGTTTCTACTTTTTAGTTGTTACAAATAAAATTGCTATGAACATTGTATTTAAGTCTTTGTGTAGACATATGCTTTTGTTTTGATAAATACATAGGAGCAGAATGGCTAGGTCATGTGTTAGGTATATATTTAACTTTTCAAGAAACTGCCAAACATTTTGTCATAGTTTTTACTCTGATGTATTCCCATCAACAGTATATAAGACTTCCACTTGCTTTGAATCTTCACCAGCGCTTGAAAAAGTTAGTCTCTTTAATTTTAGCATTCCAGTAGGTATAAAGTAGTATCACGCTATAGTTTTACTTTGCATTTCTCTGATAACTAACCATATTGAACATCTTTTCATGTGTCCATTCACAATTTGCATTTCTTCTTTGTTGAGCTGGTTGTTTGAATCTTTTGCCCATTTTTGTATTAGATTGTTTGTTTTCTTATTTGTTTTATGAGTTCTATACAGATTTTTGGATATAATAATGTGATTTGCAAAAATTTTCTCCTACTTGGTAGCATATCTTTTTATTCTCTTAAATACTGTCTTATGCAGAACAGAAATTTAAAATTTTGATGAAATCTGATTTATCTGTTTTCTCCATTTATGAATTGTTCTTTTTGTGTCATAGCTAAGAAATTTTTGTGTAACTCAAGATTACAAAGACTTTCTCATTTTCTTCTAGAAGTTTTGTAGTTTTAAGTTTTAGATTGAGGTCTATGATTTATTATGGTAATTTTTTGTACATGGTTCAAGATTTGGGTCGAGTTCATTTTCAATTTTGCACATGGTTATCTAATTGTTTCAGTATAATTTGTTGAAAAGATTATTATTTTCCACTGAAAATATGTCTCATGTTTTGTCAATAATTACAGAACCATATAGGTGGGAGTCTATTTCTGGACTTTGTAGTTCCTTGCATTAACGTATTTGTCTATAATCACTTTCTTCATTGTTATTACATTATGATAAGCTTCAAGTAGTGTTAGTGCTTTGTATTTGATCTTTTTCAATTTTATTTTGGCTTTTTAGGTTTTTGAATGACTTTGAAATCAACTTGTCAGTTTCTATAAGTAGCTGCTGATATTTTCATTGAGATTCGATTGTAAATAAATTTCGGTAGAATTGACATATTATCGATATTGAATCTTCTGAACCATGTATACAGAAAATCTTTCCATTTATTTAAGTCTTCTTTAATTTCTTAGCAATATTTTATGTTTAGTATATAGGTCATATATCTCTTTGGTCAGATTTTTCCCGTGTTTACATTTTTGATACTGTTATAAATGATATTGTATATTTAATTTTAGTTTCCAATTAATCATTGCTGGTATGTACAAATACAGTTGATTTTTGTGCATTGATCTTGTATCCTGCAACTTCATTAAGCTCACTTAATTTTAGTAGCCTCTTAAAGATTCCATTGAATTTCGACATAGTTGATTTTGTTCTCTGTAGATAAAGACAGTACTTCTTCCTGTCCATCTAAATGTTTTTTATTCATTTTTATTGCCTTATTTCATTGGCTAGAATCTTTAGTATCATGTTGAAAAAATAGTGAGAGTAGTGGACTTCTTTGCTGTGTTTTTCCTTTGGGAAAGCAGTCTTTCACCATTAAGTATCATGTTAACTACAGGTCTTTCATAGATGCCCTTTGTCAGGTTGGTAAATTATATTAATATAATGGTAAATTATATTAATTTCCAAAGTTCAAAAGTTAAAAATTAAAAGAACTTGCATTACTGGATTAAACTCCACTCAGTCATGATGTATTATCCTTACTATATATTGTTGGATTTTATTTGCTAAAATTTTAAGGATATTTCTGTCTGTGTTCATAAAGAATATTGGTCTATATTATTCTTTTCTTGAAATATATATTTCTGGTTTTGGTATTAGACTGATGCTGGCCTTATACTATATGATGAGAAATATTTACTCCTCTTCAGTTTTAAGAAAGAATTCATATAGAGTTGTCATTATTTCCTTTTTAAGTATTTGTAAAATTCTCCAGCAAAGTCACCTGGGCCGGGGGATATTATAGTGCCAAAGTTTTCAACGAGAAATCCTTTTCTTTTTTTTTTAATTGCTATAGTACTATTTGGATTATCTATTCTGCAATAGGGAGCTTTAGAAGTTTGTGCTTTTCAAAGAATTTGCCCTTTTAATCTAAGATGTCAAATTCACTGTCAAATTCAGTTATTCATATTATTCCCTTATTATCCTTTTTATATATGTAGAATCCGTAGCGAAGTTGCCTCTGTCATTATTGATCCTAGTAATTTGTGTAATCTCCTTTTTGTCCCTCATTAGTCTTGTTAGAAGTTTTTTCATTTTATTGCTCTTAAAGAAATACTTTGGGAAGCATTCATTTTCTTTATTGAATTCCTATTTTCTATTTATTTAATATCCACTTTAATTTATATTATCATTTTTTTCTTTTACTTTGGGTTTAAATTGCTCTTTCTTTTCTGAGGAAACTGAGGTCACTGATTTGTGACCTTTGCATTTAATAGAGATATTTATTGCTATATATTTCTTTCTAAGTATTGCCTTGAAACATACCATAGATTTTAATATGTTGCATTTTTCATTTTTGTTCAATTGAAAATACTTTCTAATTTCTCTTTTGATTTCTTCTTTGACTCATGAGTTATTTAGAAGTTTGTTGTTTGAGGATTTTTCAGATACTTTTCTTTTATAGATTTCTAATTTAATTTGTGTATGGTTAGACAATATACCTTATATGACTTGAAACTGTTTATATTTATTAGGCATGTTTTATGACCTAGAATATGGTTCTATCTTGATAAATGATTCATAAGCACTTGAAAAGAATGCATATTTTGCTTTTGTTGGGTGAAGTACTTTGGTAAATGCCAATTATGCTAATTTTGTTGATACTGTTCAAGTATTCTATTTTCTTAAAGATTTTTGTCTACTTGTTCTATCAATTATTGAAAAAGTAGAGTTGAAATCTCTTACTGTAATATAGATTTCTCTATTTTTTCTTGTAGTTTTTCAGTTTTTGCTTTTGAAACACTGTTATTAGGTTCATAAATGTTTAGAATTGTTATGTCCTTTGAATTGACTTATACATGTCATTATGAAATGATCCTCTTTATTTCTAGTAATAGTGTTTGCTTCAAAATTTATTTTGTGTGATATTAATAGAGCCATTTCAGCTTTCTTTCAACTAGTGTTACCATGGTATATTTTTCCCACCTTTTAATTTTTAAATGAATACATCTGTATATAAGGGATGTTTCCTGTAGGAATCACATAGTGGGGTATTGTTCTATCTAATCTTCTCATCTCTGCTTTTGCAGTCTTTAGGCTATTTACATCGATATGGTTGGGTTTAATTCTATAATCTTATTTTCTTTTTTTCCTGTTTCTCAACCCCTTTTCTGTTCTCTTCTGTTTTCATTTGCATTGATAGAGATTTTTTTTTAATGATTCAATTTTATCTCCTTTATTTTTTAATTACTTATAATAAATCTTTGCTGTGTTATTTTAGTATTTATATTGGAGGATACATCTTTAACTTGTTGCAGTCTATCTTCAAGTGATATTATTTACTTCATTTTTAGTACAAATAAAGTCTAGTACTGGTACTTTTGGATAGCTTTTTGTTTTTGGCTATGTCTTCAAGCTCATTTATTTTTTCTTCTGCAGTAGCTACTCTGATATTTCCATCTATTGTATGCTTCATTTTATACATTGTTTTCAATGCTAGAAATTCAATTTGGGTCCTTTTTAAGAATATATTCTCCATGTCTTTACTTAACATATTCAATTTTTTTCTCTAGCTTATCGAAACTATTGAATACAATTATAACTTTTTAACATACTCCATGTATTTTATCATCTGTGTCATATTTGTTTCAGATTTAAATTATTGATTTTTCCCTTTCCTTTGATCATTTCTTAGCATGCCTTTAATATTTAATTTGGTGCCAGACCTTCTGAATTTTAACTTGTTGAGTCTTGGATATTTTGCATTTCTATAAATATTTTTAACACATACATTTATGTGATAGTTAAGTTACTTGGAAATAGCTCAATCCTTTTAATTCTTGCTCTTAAGTTTGTTGAACATGACTATAACATCATTTATAATATGGCTAATTTGCCCCACTACTGAGGGAAAGCAGTTCCGAATACTCTACTGAATGTCCCATGAATTGTGAGGCTTTACACTCTATCTGGTGAGGACAGACATTAATTCTGACTCTATGTTCCTCAGACATTGTTCTTTCTAATGCTTTTTAGCATTTTTCCCTCCCTCAAGTTTGTGGTAGTTTCTTTTCATAAATCCTCAATACTTAGTGGGGGACCTTCTTCAGATCTCGAGAGTTTTTTGGCAGTTCTTTTCTCTATAGCTCTTTTCTCTCTGGTACTTTGCCCTACAGTCAGCTAACTGCCTTGGCTTCTGTAGACTTCCAACTTTATCTTCAACTCAAGAAGTCTTTTCATTCCGTCAGATTTCCCTCTTTATGCACCATGTCCTGGAATTTTTCTCTAGGTGGCATGTTAGGGCCATCATAGGGCTAATTTTGTTAGGTTAGCCAATCTTTCATTGCTTGATTTCCAATGTCTTGAGAACCATAGTTTCACATATTTGTCCAGTTTTTTAGTTGCTCAGGCATGAGGAAAAAATCTTTTCTTTATAACTCCATCTTGGCCAGAAGTATATGTCTTGTGGAGCATCTTTTCATATCCTTATTGGCCATTTATATCTTTACTTTATAAAATATCTTGTCAATTTTACCCATTAAAAAAATTGAATAATTCACATTTTCTAGTATTGTATTATAATTGTTCTTTTTATATTTTGAAAAACTTTTAACGACAAAAGTTTTAATATTGGTGGAGTTCAGTTTATGACTGTTTTTTTTTTTTTTGATAATACTATTGTGTCCTAAGAAAACCCTTCGATAAAGGTCATAAAGATTTTCTACTATATTTTCTTTTAGAAGTTTTGTAGCTTTAACTTTTACATTTAAGTCTAAGATACATTTTAGGTTAAAATTTGTGTGACATAAAAGATCATGTTCACCTTTCCACCTTTGATATTAAACTGTTTCAGCACTATTTGTTGAATAGATTGTCCCTTAACAATCCGTTTGACTGCGGTTGAAAATCTGTTCATGTGTGGCTCATTTTCTGGACAACGATTCTATTGTACACTATATCAATATCACTTTATTGATTTTTGATAGCTTTACACTAAATCTTGAAATAAGATAGTAAATATCTTTCAATTTTGTTCTTTCTCAAAATGATTTTGAGTGTTCTTTGTATTTTTATTCTAAATTTGGAATAAGCCTGTACATTTCTATGAAATAAGTCTGATGAGATTTTGTTTGGGATTCTGTCAACTGTATAGATCAATTTGGGGAAAATGTACATCTTAAAATGCTGAATCTTTCAATCTGTGATCAGGTTATATTTTACCCATTTAAAACCTTTCTTAATTTCTCTCAGCCATGTTTTTGTTGTAACTGTAAGGTACTTCATATATTTTAAATTTATCATTAAGTAATTCATATTTTAATACTAATGTAAATAGAATTTTGAAAACT
>NW_011888837.1:6636082-6636706 GCF_000151845.1 Pteropus vampyrus
TGTTGCTGGATTTCATTTGTTAACATTATGTTAAGACTTTTTGCACCTATATTCATGAGAGTTATTGGTCCGAGGTATTCTATTTTTTATAATATCTTTATATGGTTTGACATTAAAATAATGTTGGCCTTTTAAAATGAGTTTGTAAGTGTTCCCTCCTCCTCTATTTTCTAAGATATTTTCTGTAACATTAGAATTATTTCTTTTTTAACTGTTTGCTAGATTTCAACTAGTAACACTATTTGGGCTAGTAGTTTTCTTTGTAAGAAACTTTTTCAATTTCTGTACTAGCTATAGGCCTAATTTTGTGTCAGAGTTGTTAATTTCTGTTTTTCAAGGAATTTATTTTTTTCTTTTTTAATTTTTTTTATTAAGTTTCAAGTATACAGTACATTGGTTAGACATCTATATAGTTCGTAAAACGATCCCCCCAATTGCACTCTCCTTCTCCTGACCCTCCACCTAGCCAATGTATTAATGCTAACTGCATTCCCTATGCCATGCTTCTCATCCCATAACCATCCATCAGCTACTAATTTATACTTCTTTAACCCTTCGCCCATTCTCCTAACCCCCCAACTCCCCCTTTCCTCTGTCCGTCACCAAATTGTGTACTATATTTGT
>NW_011888837.1:6636756-6645150 GCF_000151845.1 Pteropus vampyrus
AGTCTGTTTTTGATTAGGTTGTTCTTTTTATTCCTTAGATTCTATATATAAGTGAAATCATATAGTGTTTATCTTTCTCTGTCTGACTTAAATATCTTCTAGGTCCATCAAAGCAATATCTTTTTCCATCCCCTCCCTTTTCATGTGTAGGGATCTTGTTTTCTTATCCATTCAGCCACTCTGTCTTTTGGTTGGAGCACTTAATTCTTTTCCATTTACGGTACTTATTGCAGGAATGTAGTTGTTACCATTCATTATTACTGTTGTTGATACCTGTTTTTTCTTCTTAAAGAAGTCCCTCCAACATTTCCTGTAATACTGGCTTGGTGGTGATAAATTCCTTTAGCTTATTTTTGTCTGGGAAGCTCTTTATCTGTCCTTCAACTCTAAATGATAGCTTTGCTGAATAAATTATTCTTGGTTGTAGATCCTGAGTCTTCATCCTGTTGAATATTTTGTGCCAAGCCCTTCTTTCCTGCATGGTTTCTTTTGAGAAATCAGCTGTCAGTCTTATGGGTTTTCCTTTATATGTAATTATTTGTTTTTCTTGCTGCTTTTCTTTCTCTGTATTTAACCTTTGGCATTTTCATTATGATGTATCTTGGTGTGGGCCTCTTTGGATCCCTGAAATTTGGAATTCTCTGAGCTTCCTAGGGTTTTATGTCCATTTCCTTCACCAGGTGCCCCTTGCGCGCAGCTGAATGGGCACTGGTGCTCAGCGAGAGCAGGTCCGTTACTGAGAAAATCTGCTTCAGACACAGCCCCTTTAAGAGGCATCTGCCTCTGTCACAGCCTCACTCTCACTCAGCACTCAGGACCCGGCAGCTCCCCGTCCTTGCCCTGTCCTACCTTTTGCCATTGCAGGGTGTTTTCTTGGACTTCTCCTTAGTTGTATGGCTTGTTCCTCTAGATCCCAGGCAATTTTTCCTTGCTACTGCTCCTTGTTTCTGTCACAACTTTGATTTGGTTGCCAGAGGGATGGACAGAGCCTCTATCATTTACACCATTTTTTTTCTGTCCAGGAATTTGTTTCTTTCATATAAATTGTTGAATTTACTTGTATGTTCCTTTTTTTCCTTGATTAGTCTAGTTAGAGGTTTTTCAATTTTTATTTTCAAAGAACTAGCTTTTGTTTTTTATTTATGTTTTTAGTTACATGTTAATTGATTTAACATCAATATTATTTTTTCTGTTTTTTATAGTTATATACTATTTAATTTTAGTTTATTAACATGGAATTTCAGATTATTTATTTCTCAACATAAGCATTTAAACCAATTAATTTCCTTTAGACATTGTTTTAGTTACGTCCCACAAACTTTCATGTGTTTTGTTTTTCTTACCATCAGGTAAAATAGTTTTTAATTTTCCTTTTTGTCTTCTTATTTGATCCATGGGTTATTCAGAACAGTATTGTTTAATTTCCAAATATTTGGGCATTTCTAGATTTTTAAATTGATTTCTAATTTAATGCCATTATGGTCAGAGTACATACTTTAGATTTCAGTCCTTTTAAGTTTATCAGGCTTGCTTTGTCGAGATGAATGTTCTGTAATATCAGTTGTGTCAAGATGGTTGATTGTGTTGTCCAAGTCTTAAAAACCCTCATTTTTTGTGTTTATGTATTCTATGAATTCATTGAAGTGTTGAAATCTCCAACTATATCTGTGGGTTTGTTTTTGTTTTTCATTTATTTCAGCTTTTTGTTTAAGCATTTTGAAACTGTTTTTTAGAGCATATACATTTAGTATTGCTCTATCGTCCTAATTGACACCTTTATCATTTTGAAATACCCATTTTATATTGTCATATCCTTTTCCTGAAGTGTACTTTTCCTGATATTAATATAGCTCCTTCAATTTTCTTTTAATTAGTGTGTGCATATTTTGGGGGGGTTTCTATCCTTTTAATCTGTCTTCATGTTTTACTTATTTTTTTCTTTTTTTTTCTTTGAAATATAATGGACATATAACATTATATTAGTTTCAGGTCTACAATGTAATGATTTAATATCTGTATACCTGTGAAATTATCACCACAATAAGTCTAGTTAACATTCATCACCACAAGTAGTTACAAAATTTTTTTTCTTATGATGACTACTATTAAGATCTATCTCTTAGCAACTTTCAAATATACAATGTAGAGTTTTTACCTATAGTCACCATGTGGTACGTTACATCTCATTACTTATTTGTTTTGTAATTAGAAATTTATACCTTCTCCCATTTAACCTACCACCTACTCCCTACCTTCTCTTACAACTACTAAACCACCAGCAATATGTTCTCCCTATCTGTCAGCTTTCTCTTGTTTGTTTGTTTTTGTTTTTTAGAGTCCACATATAAGTGAGATCATACAGTATTTCAATTAGCATAATACCCTTAAGGTCTATCTATGTTATTGCAAATGGCAAGATTTTATTCTTTTTTTGATTGAATAATATTCTGTTGTATATATACCACATTTCTTTATCCATCATCCATAGACAGACACTTAGGTTGTTTCCATATCTTGGCTGTTGTTTAATTTCCAAATATAACAAATATAAAACAAATGCTACAGTAAACTTGATGGTTCATATATATTTTTGAGTTGATGTTTTTGTTTTCTTCAGATAAGTGCCCAGAAGTAGAATTGTTGGATCGCATGGTAGATCTATTTTTAATTTTTTCTGTGGAAACTTTATACCATTTTCCATAGTGGCTGCACTGATTTATGTTTGCACGAACACTGAGCAAGGGCTCCCTTTTGTCCACTTCCTCACTGACACTTGTTATTTCTTGTCTTTTTGATAATAGCTGTTCTTACAGGAGCAAGGTGACATCTCATTGTGGTTTTGATTTGCATTTAGTGGTTTTGAGCATCTTTCCATGTGCTGTTGGCTGTTTGTTTGTCTTCTTTGGAAAAATATCTGCTCAGATCTTCTGCCTATTTTTAAATCACATTGTTTGTTTTTTCCTATTGAGTTGTATGAGTTCTTTATATATTTAGGATATTAGTCCCTTATCAGGTATATGATTTACAGATATTTTCTATTGTTCAGAAGGTTGCCTTTTCATTTTATTGATGGTTTCCTTTGCTGTGTAGAAACTTTATAGTTTGTTGTAGTCCCACTTATTTGTGTCTTGACATTTTAAGTTCATTTCTTACATATAGTATATGGTTTAGTTGTACTTTTTTATTCAGTTTGAAAAATATTTGTTTTTGTTTTTTACTGGAGCCTTTAGTTAATTTATATTTAATATAAGTATTAGTAAGGTTCAGGATATTTTCACCATAATCCTATTTTCTTTTAGGTTGATATGTCCTCTTTTCCTTTCTTCATTTTCTACTTCCATTTGAATTAGTTTAGTATTATTTAGCTATATTTTTTGTATTATTAGCAATATATGGTTTATTTTATTTTGTGCATTATTTCCTTCATTGTGTATTATTTCCCTAAACTTAGATCATTTTGTGAATATTATAATCTGAGAGCTGCATACTTCCATTTTCTATCAATCTTTTGTTCTATCATTGCCTCATGTTACAAACCTCAAAATACTATGTTACTATTTTTCAAACAATCACTTATTTCTTAAAGAAACTTTAAAAATGACTCAAATGTATGTTATATTTACATACATTTGTAAATATATTGGCATTTTTAGATTTCTTTGTATATATCAAACTTTCTCTTTGGTTTTATATTCCTTTAGCCTGAAGAATTACTTTTAACATTTTTAATGGAAGGCTGATGCAAAAAATTCTTTGAGGTTTGGTTTTTCCTAAAATATATTTCATTTCCATTCATTTTTGATGATATTTTTCCCAGATATAGACTTCCAGTTTTACTATTTTTTATTTCAGCACTTTAAAAATATTATTGCATTGTCTTTTGGATTACATTGCTTTTGATGTCTGAAGTCATTTTTATATTTGTTCCCTGTTTTGTATAACATATCCTTTTTCACTGTCTGCATTTTCTTTTTATAATTTTCTTTTTATTATTAGTTTTCAGCAATTTAATTATGATGTGACTTAATGTGTTTTTTATGTGTTTATTCTGCTTGTGTTTAGGTCTCAGAACTGCAGGTTTATAATTTTTATCAAATTTTGAAAAATTTTGACCATTATTTCTTCAAATAGTTTATCTACCCTATCCTGATGGTTGCTGGATTAAACACAAAGAAATAGCTATGATATGTTGTGATAGACTGCTTGTTATGAAAAATAATAGCAAAACAACTACAATTTTAATATTGCTTTATAATTTTGCAAATTGTTATTCCTACATTTAATATATTATTCAAATAGTTACTAAAACTAGTTCATGTACTCGATTACTTCATAATAGAAATGAAGGTGATAGACAGAAAGAAAATATCTATAATATGTTTGATCAGTGCTTGCAATGGAGGTTTGCATTCTGCACAATGGGAAAGCAAAAAATAAAGAACTCACTGTTCTTATTGGGATGGCTGGTCAGACAAGGATGGTGATACTTCAGCTACGTATTAAAAAACGAATATAGTGTACTAGCTGTAGAAAAAAGGAAGAGAGATATGTCATATGCAGAGAAGAACATTTGAAAAGGTTTGAGGTTTAAACAGGACTTATTCTTTGGGGAATGATGAGCCATTTGTTGTGGCAGAAGCTGTAGTGCTAGGGCTTGTGAAGAAAAAGGTGTTAAACAAGTAGCTTGGCTCCAGATTGTGAAGGTCCTTGAATGCTATGTTAACAAATTTAGATTTTGAAATAGAGGTATTATGTTTTCTTTTTATGGTGATTTATTTTATAAAATATAAAGATAAGGGTGAGTCGGTCAAAGCAGCACACAACAGTGGCTTTTTTAGCAACTTTGATACTGAAGTTGTCACAGGGAGTTCTTTCTTGTTCCCAATTTTCCAAATCTGTCTCAATTTTATACAATCAAATAACTATGCAGTAGGCTTTCATTTGCATGTTACAGCCCCATAAGTGAGAACCTATGACAGATAAGCTAGAAAATGCTTTGTCTTTCTCCCATGGGACAGAACTCTGACCTCATATTTTGAGTTTGGGATACTTGGGATGTTGGTGACTTTTCTTAGTTCAATGATTTAGTTGACTAAGCTAGGAAGGAAATATCTGAGACTGACATGGACTCTTGCCAGAAGATTAGCTAGGGAAATATTAGATTTTTCAAATCCAGTCTCTATCCCTTTAAAACAGATAATTTAGAGGAGAATAAAATATCTTGAAAATTAATGGCAATTTTGAAATAGAATATTTTGTCAAAATCAAATTCATTTCATTAAATGCTTGAGAAGAATGCAACGAGTAAATGAGGTATGAATAACTGTAAGATGGGACAATTACCACCTCAGAAACAATATATTTGTAAAGTTAATTCTTCTTGAACATGAACAATCCCCTTATACTTGACCCCTTTCTATTGCCTCTTCCATGCTTGAACTCTCCTTGAACTTTGAAGATCCATCTTGAGAGTATGATATGGCCATCTCTTTTGCATCTGGTTATTTTAGCTCCAATTTGCAGCCCTAAAATGGCAATTATGGTGATATATTGCTGAAGTCACCCGACATGGATTAGTATCGGGATCAGCACATTTATGCATAGGAGTAGTGAATGGAGACTGCAGCTATGATTTTAAATGACTTGATTAATTCTGAAACAACATTTCAGAGTCCATTAGGTCCAGCAGGTGTTGGGGTGCAGACTGTGCTTTTTCCCTAAGCAGCATATTCGATTAAAATGCCAAAGTATTTTGGATTCATATATTATCTTTCCCAGAATAGTTTCCTTTCACTCTGTTAAATCCCCTTAACGCTCACCACTCCTCCTGAAAGAGATCCTCTCCTTGTTCTGCCTCTACTCAAGTTCTCTTGTGTCAGCTACTGACCACCAGCTCTGTCTGAGCAGCTTGAGCAAAGTGTTCTGTTCTGTTCAGTTCTGTTCTGTTCAAGAGGGCATTTACATGACAAAAGTCTTGCTAAAAGCTCTTGCTTACTCAGGTCAAAATAAGGCCAATTGTGCTGTTTATCCTAAGGGCCATTTCATCAGGAACTGGTGTCAAGGTTAGAAATGTGTCTGGTTAATGCCTTGGTTCAGTGCTTTCTTTTACTACTAAATATACATGTACATGACATTATGCATCTCCCCTCTGCCCTCTGCCCATCTGGACGTCCCTGCTCTAGTAAAAGACACGGGTTTTTCATTTAAGTTCTTTGAGGTTTCAAATTCTTAGATTCTTTGTTGATTTTCATGGATTCTAAGGTATCTTTCTTTGAAAAATCCTGACAATGGGCTTGTCATGCTTCATTACTTCCAGATTTTTTCTTTGTAACATAAAGAACATTTCAATGGTTCAGTGGTACACCATTTTTAGAATAAAGTCAAAATGTGATATCACGGATTGTCCTGTCATCTGTTCTCCTAGCACAATGTACCTGTCTCTATTATAGCATATAACATATATTCTAGCTATTTTGTGTTACCACATATGTCCTCCTGAGGAGTCACATTTTATTCTTCTATCTTTATGCCTTTTGCACATTTATCCATCCATCCGTCTTTCCTTCTACCCATACTTCCGTTCATTCATCTATCTTCACACACTTAGTGCCTTACATTATTATTGTTGTTGTTGTTTGCTGAACAATGTGCTAGATGCTCAATAAATATTTTTAATTATATTGAATGAATATTCTCTTGGAATTCAACCAAAAGAACAAATCATAACAGTTTTAGTCACCTGAAATTAATGCTTCCCTTAATAAGTATATAATATAATGAGAATACAATCAACATATAAAAATTGTGTAGAAATAGAAGGCAATAATACACTTGGGTAACAGTATCGAATTTTTTTACTACTGGCTGAGTATTTGAAGAAGTCACATAATCTCTCTTTATAAACTTTTTATTTTGTTAAAACATAGATAAACCTATTTGCCTATCCAACTTTTATGGTGATGGTAAAAGGGTTGAATAAAAGAATATAAGTGAAAATATTTTGAAAACCACCCAAAAATACTATTTGATACGATGATGAAGATGAAAGCTGAAAGTACATGGTCACGTTTCAGATGTGGCGTGCCCAGGAACAATGTCTTCTGTAGCGAGAGAATTAGGGTCCCTGATGAGGCCAGCGTAGGTAAGCCGAGAAACCTGTTTTCCAAAGCCTTGAATTATAAGTTTGTTTATGCATTTCATGTACTGGCCAGTACAAATGTTCTTCACAAGAAATGGTTACCAAGTTTAGCAATAGCAGTTCAAATTTTTCTGTTTTACTAAAAGGAATATAGTGTAAAAATAGAATACAGATTATTTTAATATTGGAAACCTGGAAGCTGAGTTAACTAATAATTTTCTGTATTGGTTTTGAAATCATAATTTCAAAGAATCATTTATAATTATAGTTCTTTAATGCATGAGCTTAAAAATTGAGACTTTTTCTATTCCGTTCATCTTTTCTTTCAAATTTTGAAACAACTCAGAGGACATAGGAGTCAGACAAGTAGAAATCCTTATTACTCATAATAGCTGAATTAGTGAATATTACTTGAGATTTATGGCTAGAGAGGGCTCGCAACTATATCACCTGATGAACCTTTCCTCTCTCCTCAGAACTACAGGCCACCTCTTGCAGAGGTAGGACTTGATTTGCTAAGCGATCACATGGAGAAAAGGCCCCAAAGCTTGCATTCGGCAGTCAGAATGGCTCTGAAAGGGAGGGGCCCAGAGGATGCTGAGCTGAACATATTCAGTTACTTCTCCCAAACTCATCTGTTAGATCAGCCAATCTTCCCATTAGAGGAGTGAGTTGGGGGAGATGCTGAGTACCTCTTCCATACTTTGCTCCCTGTAGAATAGAGTAGACATTTCCTCCTCTAGATAGTAACATGAGTAGTAGTAGTAGTAGTAAGTTTCCTCAACACATCATTATCATCTGTTACCTACTGAGCAAACTCTACCATAGCAGAAACTCAGGCTGCACCACTGGAGACTGTCAGTGTCTACTAAACAATTGAGGAAGGCCTTGCCCTTTTTTACCTCTTCTCCGGCCACTGCACTCTCACTCCACCTTCACTTTTTAAAAATCTAGCCAAGAGTTTGGTCCTCTTGTTTAAAAACAAAAACAAATAATTTCCTTAACATAGAATAGTCTGTCTCTCACTTTAGGAAGTTGGACTTGTTAATTGCCAGTATTTCTTTCTGTTGAAATATTTAGTGATTCAGTGATATAGTGTCCATGTAGGGAAATCATGAACTTGTTCAAAAATCAATTTTATTCTTTTCAATCAGGCTTTCTTCTTCTTTCATTCTAGAAAACTAAGGTTGTTTATTGTAGATGGTTAAGTACTTCAAATCTCTTGAGGGATGTCAATAGTAAATTGGTCAATTACT
>NW_011888837.1:6646700-6649081 GCF_000151845.1 Pteropus vampyrus
AGGAAAATTTGGTGTTTCATTTTCTTAGCATTTAGTAGTGAATTGGCATAAAACAAATGGTCTATCATGTTCTTTGTGGCCATGTATGTGTACCTTGGACCTACATCTACTCTTTATGGTTCAAAGTAGGAAAAGATATTTCCAAATGAGACCAAAAATTTCTCATAGAAAGATGTTTTATTTGGGGCCTAATTTATCTAAGTTCATGATTGTGTTCATTCACTGCACAGGGCATTTTCTCATTTGTCTATTGTTTTCTTTTTTTTTTTTTTTGAATCTTTATTGCACAAGATTTGAAGTGCAAATACCAATTATATTCCAGAAATGGCCATTTAGTTGGTTTTGAAGGAACCTGAACTTTGACTTGGATTGTTTTGACAATCAAAACTGCATTTCTCTGTGAGTTTCAAATTATAGAAGGGTTATTTAGGAAATAAATAAGTAATAAGAATGGCCTGAAAATCTAATTTTAAGGGAGAGGACTTAAAAAAAAGTGAGTGTGTATTCCAAACAGCTAGGAAAACTAATCTATGTATGAGGGTAGTGTAGGAGTGACACAAAAGATGTGGCATAGAGTGTAAGTTCATGTGAGGAGCGTGAATCAGGAGGTGATGCATGAGAGACCATGTCTTAGATGACCATCCCTTACAAAAATTTCTGAGATTGACAGTTTTCCAAACGACAGTGACTTGTTAATATATTTTGCCAGAGAAAATAGGTAACCAAAATGTCACACCTTTCCAGAGACTAGAGAGTAGGCAGACTTCTTGCCCCAATGGGCCATCTTTTTAAGTCCACAGTGAACTCCTCTGAAGCCTCCTCCACCATCCTTACCCAATGTCCAAACCTTTTAGACACCAGACCAACACTGGTTGTGTCTGTAATGAATGAGAAGGAATGGTAATACCCTATTCCCTGTCACAGACCTGACAAACTCCACTGAAATATTTCTTCTGAAGCAGAGTCTGGCCTCAGGCATATAGCATCCTTTGTTCGTGTTTCTCACTCTGCTCCCCACTAAAGTGCTAGGTTTTAACACTGGAAGCTCAAGAAAGATGTGCAAAATAGAGTACAGGGATATACAAATCCTTATTTTATTAACACTGTAAATTCCATTTCCTCAGAATGGCCAATTTTTCCCTGCCTAGCAGCAAAAAGATAGTTAAAAGGACTTTTGGTGACATTCTCTTTGTTTAATGAAGCTTGGAGTTATGGGCAAGTGCCTTGAACTGCCGTTATTATCTGCATGAGTGAATAAGGCTGAGGGTCCAGATCTGTACAAAGAGTTTTATTGCGAATAGGCACATTGATCATTCATAATCAGACCTACCAGGTCAGCAGTGCTGCGGCGCCAGCAAGCCCTAAAAAACCTGACCAAGGGAGCACTAGTGCTCATGGGTTAATGTAACAGTCAAGCAGAATGAGATCTTTCTTTTTTTATATATATACCCTTGTCTCTTGGCTTTCTTCTGACAGAGTGAAAATGAGAACCCAAACGCATTTGAACCATATCCCATATAACCAATCACAGAGTCATCCTCTGTTCATCCGAGGGCTCCATGTTTCCAGAGCCTTGCTTCTTTTCGAGATGCATCCCTTCTGTGTAAAGATTTGTGCTTCAGATCTCCCATTACCGTTCTCTTTAGGGCATTGTGGAGCTACTTCACTGTAAATATATTCCCTTCTGATTCCCAATATTTTCTCACATTAGGCTCACATTCAGGAGAGCATTTCAAAGACATCCCTATTTGAAACTTCAGAGTGAATGTCAAACCGCTTGTTTCTTTATCATTTCTTTGGCTAGTAAGCTTTTAAAATATACTTTCCAATATACAGGCATCTTATTTAAAAATTCGCCTTTATTACATTATTGCACTTGTGAAAATGTGATACACATATTACTACCATGATTAATCAGAGAAGTATTTATTTATTTAATTCAGAGAGGTATTAAATAAATATTTATTTATTTCAGCAGCAACTTTGTGTATTGGCTTGTTGGCACAATAACACACGGACAATTGAAAAGGTGAGTGCCTTCTCTTGGGTTACAAATTTGGAAGAACTAGAAATATACCCATTTTAGATTTAAGGTCTTCCAACTCTGCTCACAAGAGTAGCAAATTACCAAAGGGCACAATGGTAGTGGCAGGGGTGTAAAATTTGAGCAAAGCCTGAAATCAAAGAGGAGGATTTTGAGATTAATAGCATATGATGAAAGCACCAGAAACTTAATTTGTTGTCCTGTGTTTATACAGAAAAATTACATTGCTAGCCCATTTCAAATTGGATGTGCTTTGTGAATTATTTTTCTATTAGTGATGAATTTGCACTGATATATCCATACTTGATCACTCAGTTGACCTTGTGACCAGTGACAA
>NW_011888837.1:6649776-6695934 GCF_000151845.1 Pteropus vampyrus
TGAGACTCTTGTTCGCTTTTATGTCTTATTTATTTGGCTAGTAACTTTTACAATATTTTTCAATACATCGAATACATACTGTGTCCTTTTAAAGCATTTTATTTGGAAATTATTTCATACATATGGAAAAGTTGCAAGAACAGCACAACTCCCACATATCCTTTACCCAGCTTCTACAAGTATTAATATTTTATCATATGTGCCTCATTTTCTATTATATATCCTGATTATTATTTTTTCTCAACCATTTGAAATTGTTGCAGATATTTTTACTTAGTATTTTAGTGTATATTTTCTAAAAACAAAGCACTTTTCTACATAAACAGTATAACCATCAAAATACAGGACCCCATTCAGATTTTACCTTTTGTTCCATTTATATGCTTTGAGATTCAGAATTCAGATGAGAATCATGTGTCACTTGTAGTTTTTATGTCTCTTAAATCTCCTTCAGTCTTTTCTCAGTCTTCCCTTGTCTTTCATGATCTTGACATTTTTGAAGATTATTGGTCAGTTATTTTGTAGAACGTCCCTCAATTGGAGTTTGTCTGAGATGCCCTCCTAATTAAGGTTAGGTTATGAATATTTGGTAGAAGTGCAACAGAAATGGTGTTGTATTATTCTTATAGTATAATACCAAGCAGTACACTTCGCCAAATTTTCTTGTTACTGGTAATGTATACTGTGATCACTTGGATAAAGTGTTATCTGTCAAGCTTCTCCACTGTAAAAGTATTTTGTACTTATTTAAAAATAAGCAATTAATAAGTATTTGTGGGGAGACATTTTGAGGCCATGCAAGTATCCTATATTTCATCAAACTTTCATCCATTATTATTAACATCTGTTGATGTTTTTCTAAAACATTTTCTTCATTGTTGCCAAATAACTATTTTCTAATTCCAAGATTCCTTCTACATTGTTAGCTGACATTTGGCTCTAAGCAAGGCTTTTCCCATCTCCTGCTTTTATTTATTTGTTTGTTTATTTATTTAATAATCATGCATTGATATGAGTATGCACTCAAAGATATCAGTTTTATTCACTGGGTTATAATTTAGTACAGTCATTTTTATTTTGATATTCTGTCATATATTTGAGCAGTGGGGGTTCCTTTAATCAGAATCCATGTTTTCTTGACATGTACTCTTGATTTTTTTGAGTACTTCATTATTTTCTGGTGAACCAAGATGTTCTAGGATTATCATAGACTTTTTCTACGCTGGCCCTGAAATCAGCCAATTCTCTAGGGAACCTTGGTTTTCTTTTATTGAAGAGTCGTATTTAGAAACCAAGATCTGTATATTGTGTGTTAATTGCTATGGGGTATCATTACCTCTAGGTCTTCTCAGCAAAATGACGTATTCACATATAAATACACATATATTCATATAAACATATATATCTAATTCTATATCTTTGTATCTATCATCTAAAGAAACTTGAATATTTACATTGATATCCTTAATTCTAATCTAAAACAACAGGGTTTATTCTAGCATTTTCTCTTTTCATACTTGTAAATCCCTTTTCAATGGCAAGAAAATCTGGCTTTCATCAACCACAATATACTCACTTATTTGTTTAATCTTCTTGTATCTATCAGTCTCAGAGACATATCAGCCATCTCCTTGGCCATGACACCATGAGCCCCAACCGAATGGGATTTTTCCTTGGCTCTGGCTCTAGAGAATATACTAGTCAAGTCCCTGAATATGACAAGAGAGTCACCAGCTAGGATGTCTTACTCCCGGACCCCACATCTGCCTTTACAAAATTCTGGAGTAGTCCATGGCAAAGCCCTCTCTGGCTTTGGCTGTGGCTCAATACAGTATATATATCATATGACTTCTTATCCAAAAATCTTACTCTGGAAATATACACTTATAACTAATACAGTTCACTTTCAAATAACACTCTACCACTTCACAGGTAGTGTGAATACCTTGTAATAACAAAATAATCATAATTTCTCCTCATCCCTGTATTATTCATTAATTTTACTTATACATAAGCATATATATGTAATATATATATGTGCATACATAATAGAACACATTGTTGCAGTTATTTTGAATAAAGTGTTGTCTGTTAGATAAATTAAGAATAAGAAAAATAAATAAAAGTTTATTTTACTTTCATTTATTTCTTCTTTGATGCTCTTTTTTTCTTTCCGTAGATTTGAGTTTCTGATTTATATCATTTTTCTTCTCTCTAAAGAACTTTTAATATTTCTTGCAAAGTGGGTCTACTGGCAGCAGTTTCTCTCAAGTTTTGCTTTTTTTGTCTGAGAAAGTCTTTTTCTTTTTCACTTTTGAAGGATAATTTTGAAGTGTACAGATTTCTAAGTTGGTGATTTTTTTCCCTTAACACTTTAAATATTTCCCTCAACTCTCTTCTTGTTGCATGGTTTCTGAGAAGTTGGATAGAATTCTTACTTTTGCTTTTCTATAGGTGTTTTCTCCTCTGTTTCTTTCAAGAATTTTTTCTTTATCTTTGATTTTTGTTGTTTGAAAATGACATATCTAGGTGTAATTTTGGGGGCTTTTATCCTGCTTGGTGTTCTCTGAGCTTCCTAAATCTGTGATTTGGTGTCTGACATTAATTTGCAGAAATTTTCAGTAATTCTTTCAAATATTTCTTCTATTGCTTTCTCTCTTTCCTATCTGATATTTCCATTATGTGTATGTTACAACTTTTGTAGTTGTCCCACTGTTCTTGGATATTTGGGTCTGTTTTTTGTTTATTTGTTTGTTTAGTCCTTTTTCTCCATCTGCTTTTCAGTTTTGGGGTTTCTGTTGAGATAGTTTCAAGGTCAGAGATTCTTTCCTGAGCCATGCCTAGTTTGTTAATAAAGGTTTTCTTCATTTCTGTTACAGTATTTTTGATCTCTAGCATTGCTTTTTGGTTCCTACTTAGAACTCCCATCTCTCTGTTTACAGTGCCCATTTGTTCTTGGACATTGTCTTATTTATCCATTAGATCCCTTAGCATATTAATCACAGTTGTTTTAAATTCTCTGTCTCATAAATCCAACACTCCTGTCATATCTATGATTGGTTCTGATGCTTGCTCTGTCTCTTGAAACTGTTTTTTGCCTTTTAGTGTGTCTTGTAATTTTCTTCTTGATAGCTGAATTTGATGTCCTGGTTAAAAGGACTTTAGTAATATGGTGGTGGTGAAATGTGAAGGAGGGGGAGTGTTCTATGTAGTCCTATGATTAGGTCTCAGTCTTTCAGTGACCCTATGTCTTTAGACTGTAAACTTCACAAGTGCCTCTCATTCCTCCACCCCACACCTTAGGTGAGACAGGATGATTAGAGTGAGCCCAACTGGATATTTCCCTTCCTCCACGTCAGTTAGGCTCTGATAAATCTCCAGCTGATTAGGCTTTGCTTAACTAGTTTCTCCTGAAGGCAGACCCTGTTAAGAGCACAGTGCTCTGATGCAATTCAAAATGGTTCCTTTTCTCCTCTCCCTGCTGGAAGCTCAAGCTGGATTTTTCTCCAGTATTTACTGTGAGGACCTGCTAGGGCTCCTGGAGGTAAAACTCACAAAAGTGTGGGGGTTCCCCCAATGAATGGGTCCCCCTGAAGTTTTTCTTTCCCAGACTTGTCCACATTGAGCCTTAAGCAATTCATCAATTACAGTTCAGGCTTTCCTACCCCAGCACTGGTTCCTGCCGAGGTTTCAGCTTGTGGCTTTCTGCTCAGGTAAGTTGTGAGTCTCTGTACTTGCCTGTGGGTCTCTCCTGTTTGGGAGCAGTTGTTTGCCCTGCGATTTGACTTCTCTTATGGAGCTAAGAAGTGATTTTTCATGTTCAGCTTTTTACTAGTTGCTTGGATGAAATGGCAATTCTCAAGCTTCTTACGTGCCAGACTGGAAACTGGAAGTTTTTACTTAGGCTTTTTCAAATTTCTCTTAGCAATGACTTGTAGTTTTAGGTGTACAGGTCTTGCACACATTTTGTTAAATTTATCCCAAGGTGTTTCACATTTGTTGATGGATTTTTTTTTTACAATTTTATTTTACAATAGTTCGTTGCTGCTATATAGAAATGTAATGATTTCTTATACGTTGAACTTATGTCCTGCAACCCTGCTAGTAAGTAGCTTTTTGTACATTCCTTAAGACTTATAGTCATATTGATCATTAATGATTGTGTTGTCTGACAGGGACCTAGCACCTCCAAAACGGGTTGAATAGAATTGCTGAGGGCAAATCCTTTGGCCTTGTTCCTGATATCAAGAGAAGTAGTTAGCTGTGGAGTTTTTGTAGCTGCTCCATGTGTCATTGACGTTACCTCTTCTCCTAGTTTGCTGAGAGTTCCTAATAATTAGTTGTTCAATTTTAGAAAATTTTCTTCATTCTTTTTTTAAGGAATATATTATAATATATAGAATATATTGAATTACATTAGTAGATTTTTAAATGTTAACCAACCTTTATTTCTTGGGATAAACTCCTTAGTCATGACATATTTTACATGTTCCTGGATTTGATTTACCAAATTTTTAAAAGAATTTTTACATCTATTTTTGTGAAGAATATGGGTCTATAATTTTTTTAAAATGTCTTTGTCTGGTTTTGTTATCTGGAAAATGCTGGCTTCATAAATGAATTGGGAAATGTCCCCCCTTCTGTTTTCTGGGAGAGTTTGTATACATTTGGTATGTTTGTTTGTTTGTTTTTCCTTTCGTGTTAAATAGAATTTACCCAGTAAACTATATGGGCCTGTTGTTTTCATTGTGGAAAGGTTATTCAAATTTTTCAGAGATCCAGGTGTCTCAGATTATCTATTTATCCTTGAGTGAACTTTCTGAGTGTTGGTGTCTTTTAAAATATATGCCCATTTTATCAAAAGTATTGAATTTATTAGGATAAAGTTGACCTTAAAATTTCCTTATTATCTTTTTAATATTTATAAGGTATTCAGTAATGATCCATCTTGTATTTTTGATATAAATGATTTGAATGTGTTTCTTTTTTTTTTTCCTGATAAATCTGGATAGAAAGTGATTGATCTTTTCAAAATTCAGCTTTTGGCTTCATTGATTTTCTCTTATTATTTTTGTTTTATATTTAATTTATTTCTGCTCTTAATTATTTCTTAACTTGCTAAGGAAATAGAAATATTAATGATTTACCATAAATTAATCGCTGGGTTTAATATTCTCTTTTTCTAGTTTCTTAGTGTGGTAGCTGAGATGTTTGATTCAATCTAAGGTTTGATCTAAACTTATTTTCCCATACTTAATTACCTTGGGCTATAAATTTCTAGACACTGTTTTAGCTGCATCCCTGAAATATTGATGTGTTGCAAATTCAATATCATCCAGTTCAAAATGTTTTCTAATGTCCTTTGTGATTCTTTTCTTGATTTGAGGGTGGCTTAGCAGTAAGTTGTTACTTTGAGGTGGTTGAGGCTTTCTCGATGTTTTAGTTTTGTTTTTTATTTCTAATTTAAGTTTTGATCAGAAAAAAATGCTCTTTTAAGATTTCCATCTCTTAAATTATATTAAGACTACTTTTATGGTCTAGCATATGATCAATCTTGGTTACTGTTTCATGTGCACTTGCAAAGACTATAATCTGAAGTTGTAGCAATATAATGTTTATTAAATGTCAAGTAAACTAAGGTGGTTGCATTTATATTACTATTTTATTATTTTTTTTTTTAGTTTTAAGTTTACAGTACATTGATTCGACAGTTTTGTAGTTTATAAAACGATCCCCCTAATTGCTCCTTCTCTCATCTGGTTTTCCACCTAGCCAATATATTAATGCTAATTGAATTCCTTATGCCATGCTCCCCATCGCCGTGACCATCTATCGGCCACTAATTTGTACTTCTTTAACCCTTCACCCCATTCTCCCAGATTCCCGACCCCCCATCCCCTCTGTCCGTCACCAAATTGTCCTCTATATTTGTGTGTCAATTTTTGTTCCTTAGATTCTTCGTATAAGTGAAATCGTATGGTATTTATCTTTTTCTGTCTGACTTATTTCACTCAGTATAATAACCTCTAGGACCATCCATGTCTTTGCAAATGGTAGGATTTCATTTTTTTAAATGGTTGAGCAATATGCTATGAACAATATATATGAACAATATATTTTTTAAATGGTTGAGCAATATGCTATGAACAATATATATGAACAATAACTTCTTTTTCTGTTGATGGGCATTTAGGTTGCTTCCATATCTTGGCTATTGTAAATTGTGCTGCCATGAATATTGGGGTGCATAGATCTTTATGAATTATTGTTTTGGTTGTCTTTGGATAAATACCCAGAAGTGCAATTGCTGGGTCAAAAGGTATATCCATTTTTAATTTTTTGAGAAACCTCCAGATTGTTTTCCGTAGCAGCTGTACCAATTTGCAATCCCACCAACAATGTATGAGGGTTCCCTTTTCTCCACATCCTTGCGAATACTTTTTCTTTTTTGATTTATTGATGATAGCCATTCTGACAGGTGTGAGGTGATATCTCATTATGGTTCTAATTTGCATTTCTCATGATTAGTGACCTTGAGCATCTTTTCATATATCTATTAGACATCTGTATTTCTTCTTTGGAGAAGTATCTGTTCAAGTCTTCTGCCCATTTTTTAATTGGATTGTTAGTTTTTTTTGTTGTGGAGTCATGTAAGTTCTTTATATATTTTGGATATTAACCTCTTATCAGGTGTATCATTAGCGAGTATCTTCTCTCAATCAGTCGGTTGCATTTTGTTTTGTTGATGGTTTCCTTTGCTGTACAAAAACTTTATAGTTTCATGTAGTCCCATTTGTTTATTTTTTCTTTTGTTTCCCTTGCCTGGAGAGATATATCCGAAAAGAAATTAATGTTAGTAATATCAGAGAGTTTACTACCTATGTTTTCTTTTAGAAGTTTTATGGTTTCGGGTCTTACATTTAATTGTTTAATCCGTTTTGAGTCTATTCTTCTATATGGTGTAAGAAAGTGGCCCAGTTTCTATTTTTTTTGCATGAATCTCTCCAATTTTCCCAACACTGTTTATTGAAGAGACTGTCTTTACCTTATTGTATATTCTTGCCTCCTTTGTCATATATTAAGTGAGTTTATAGGCATGGATTTATTTCTGGGCTCTCTATTCTGTTCCATTGATCAATGTATCTGTTTTTATGTCAGTACCATGCTGTTTTAATTATGTAGACTTGTAGTATATTTTGATATTAGGTGGCGTGATACCTCCAACTTTGTTCTTTCTCAAGATTGCCTTGGCTATTCGGAGTCTTATATAAATTTTAGGATTATTTGTTCTAGCTCTCTAAAAAATGCCATTGGTATTTTGATAGGGATTGCATTGAATCTATAGATCGCTTTGGTAGTATGGCCATTTTAATGATGTCGATTCTTCCTACCCATTAGCATAGTTATGCTACCATTTATTGATATCTTCTTCAATTTCTTTTTTCAATGACATAATTTTCTGAGAACAGGTCTTTTACTTCTTTGGTTAATTTGATTCCCAGATATTTTATAGTTTTTGATGCAATTGTAAATGGGATTGTTTTCTTAATTTCTCTTTCTGAAAGTTCTTCATTGGTGTAGAAAAATGCTACTGACTTCTGAATATTTATTTTGTAACATGCTACTTCACTGAATTAATTGATCAGTTCTAATAGATTTTGGTGGAATCTTTAGGGTTCTCTATATATGGTATGTCATTAGCAAATAGCGAGAGTTTTACTTCTTCCTTTCCAATTCGAATACCTTTTATTTCTCATTCTTGTCTTATTTCTGTGGGTCAGATTTCCAATACAGTGTTGAAGAGGAGTGGTGAAAGTGCATCCTTATCTTGTTCCTGATCTTAAGGAAAATGCTTGTAGCCTTTCCCCATTGAGTATGATGTTAGTTGTAGGTTTGTCATATATGGCTTTTATTATGCTGAGATATGTTCCCTCTATTCCCACTTTGCTGAGAGTTTTTATCATAAATGGATGCTGGATTTTGTCAAACACTTTTTCTGCATGTATTGATATGATCATATGGTTTTTATCTTTTGATTTGTTAATGTGGCGTATCACATAAATTGATTTGCAGATATTGTACCAACCTTACATCCCAGGAATAAATCCAACTTGATCGTGGTGTATGATATTTTTAATGTATTGCTGAATTCGATTTGCTAATATTTTGTTGAGGGTTTTTGCGTAAATGTTCATAAGAGATATTGGCCTATCATTTTCTTTTTTTGTAATGTCTTTGGTTTTGGAATCAAGGTAATGGTGGCTTCATAAAAGGAGTTAGGGAGTCTTCTCTTTTCTTGAATTTTTTGGAATAGTTTGAGAAGAACAGGTGTTAATTCTTCTTTGCATGTTTGGTAACATTCGCCTAGGAAACCATCTGGTCCAGGACTTTTGTTTTTTGGGAGGTTTTTGATTACTGATTCTATTTCAGTGGTGGTAATCGGTCAGTTCAGATTTTCTGTTTCTTCTTGACTCAGTCTTGAGAGATTGCATGTTTCTAGGAATGTGTCCTTTTCTTCCAGGTTGTCCAATTTGTTGGCATATAATTGCTCACAGTATTTTTTTATGATCCATTGTATTTCTGTGGAGTCCGTAGTTATTTCTCTTCTTTCGTTTCTGGTTTTATTTATTTGAGCCCTCTCTCTTTTTTCCTTGATGAGTCTGGCTAAGGGTATGTCAATTTTGTTTATCCTTTCAAAGAACCAGCTCTTGGTTTTACTAATTTTTGTATTGTTTTTCTAGACTCTATTTCATTTATTTCCACTCTGATCTTTATTATTTCCTTCCTTCTATTCACTTTGGGCTTTGTTTGCTGTTCTTTTTCTAGTTCTTTTAAGTGTAAGGTTAGATTGTATATTTGAACTTTTTTGTTTCTTGAGGTAGGCCTGTATTGCTATGAATTTCTCTCTTAGGTCTGCTTTCACTGTGTCCCATAGAATTTGAATCATATTTTCATTTTCATTTGTTTCTAGGTTATCTTTTGATTTCTTCCTTGATCTCATTAGTAACCCATTAAATGTTTAGTAGCATGTTATTTAGCCTCCATGTGTTTGTGTATTTTCCATTTTTTTCTTGTAATTGATATCTAGTTTCATACCATTGTGATCAGAGAAGACGGTTGATATGATTTTAATCTTCTTAAATTTATTGAGACTTGTTTTGTGTCCTAACATGTGGTCTATCCTGGAAAATGTTCCATGTGCACTTGAGAAGAAAGTATATTTTGCTGCTTTGGATAAAATGCTCTGAAAATATCTGTTAAATCCATCTGGTCTAGTGTGTCTTTTAGGCTTATTGTTTCTTAGTTGATTCTTTGCCTGGAAGATCTGTTCATTGGTGCCAATGGGGTGTTAAAGTCTCCTACTATGAGTGTATTACTCTTAACCTCTCCTTTTATGTCAACCAATAATTGCTTTACATATGTAGGTACTCCTACGTTGGGTACGTATATGTTTACTAGTGTTATGTCCTCTTGATTTATCAGTGTCTTTAACATTATGTTATGCCCTTCTTTATCTCTTAGCCTTTGTTTTAAAGTCTTTTATCTGATGTAAGTTTCACTACCCTGGCTTTTTTTTAATTTCCATTTTCGTCTTTGTCTGGCTTTGGAATCAAGGTAATGGTGGCCTCATAAAAGGAATTAGGGAGGCTCCATTTTTTCATTTCCATTTCCATATCTTTTTCCACCCATTTCCTTTTAGTCTATGAGTGTCATTTGATCTGAAGTGGGTCTCTTGTAGACAGCATATGCATGGGTCTTGTTTTCTTATCCATTTGGCTACCCTATGTCTTTTGATTGGAGTATTTAATCCATTTACATTTAAAGTGATTACTGACAGATACATAGTTACTGCCATTTTATTATTTGTATTTGCTATTTCTATTTTCTTTTTTACCCCTTCTCTTTTTACAGAGGTCCCTTTAACATTTTTTGTAATACTGGCATGTTGGTGGTGAATTCCTTAAGCTTTTTCCTGTCTGGGAAGCTCTTTATCTCACCTTCCATTTTAATTGAAAGCCTTGCTGGGTAGAGTATCCATGGTTGTAGATTCTTGTTTTTCATAACTTTGAATATTTCTTGCCATTCCCTTCTGGCCTGCAAAGTTTCCATTGAAAAATAAGCAGACATTCTTAACGGGGTACCCTTGTAAGAACTAGCTGCCTTTCTCTTGCTGCTTTTAAGATTCTCTCTTTGTCTTTGACCTTTGGCTTTTTAATTATGTTGTGTCTTGCTGTGGGTCTGTTTGAATTTCTTTCGTTTGGGACTTTTTGTGTTTCTTGAACTTGTATGTCTAGTTCCTTTGCCAGAGTAGGGAAGTTTTATGTCATTATTTCTTCAAATAAATTCTTAATCCCTTGCTCTCTCTCTTCTCCTTCAGGTACTCCTATGACCTGGGTATTGTTATGCTTCAGGTTGTCCCAGAGATCTCTTAAAGTATCCTCATTTTTTAAAATTCTTTTTTATTTTCATTGTTCTGATTGGGTATATTCTGCTACCTTCCAATTCACTGATTTGATCTTTTTTTTTTTTTTGTGAATGAGACCCACTTCCTCCGATCTACTGCCAAATCCTTCTAGTGTAGTCTTCATTTCAGTTATTGTATTCTTTATTTCTGTCTAGTTTTTTTTTTTTTTTATGATTTCTGTCCTTTTTTATGCTTACTATCTCTCTGTTGAGGTTTTCATTGTGCTCATCCATTTTCGCCCTAAGTTCGTTGAACGTCCTTATACCCATTATTTTGAACTCTGTCTCTGGTAGGTTGCTTGCCTCCATTTCATTTAGCTTATTTTCTGGAGTTTTATCCTGTTGTTTCATTTGTGGCATGTTTTTTTGTTTTCTCATTTTATTAGCCTCTCCGTGTTCGTTTCTATGTGTCAGGAACATTTGTTTCGTCTCTCAGCCTTGGCCAGATGGCCTAGTGTGGAAAGTGTCCTGTGTGGCCCAGTGGTGTACTCTCCCTGATCCACTATGCTGGGGGCTCTGGATGTGACCTTCGTGTGGGTTGTGTGTGATCTGCTGTTGTCAACAAGCCTTTATTGGTGTTAGTACATCAGTGGATGGGATTAACGCTCAGGCTGACTAATTGTGGGAACTGGCTGCACCCACAGGGTAAGAGTTGCTGTGTGGGGGCTGACCCCACCGAATGGGGTTTGCCCTAGCAGGCTTGTGTACTTGTTGCAACCACTCTTTGTGTGTAGCACTAATGGGACTAGTCAGGAGTTGCTCTGTTGTGGTCTGGTGCCAGCCTCCAGATGCGTTGGTTTTTTGTCTCCTTGGGAAGGGCTCCTCAGTAGTCCAAGGTCAGCCACTGCTTTTGAATGCTCAGGGCTACCCGGTGGGAACTGCAATGTGATCCACAGATCACATTGCTTGCCTATGCAATCAAGAATATTTTGAATTTTAATTCTTTCAAAAAAAAGTTGGAGTGAAAAATTGGTATCAAAATTAAAAGTTATTTGAATTTAGTTATTCAGGATACAGTTCAGATTAATTGGCAAATTCTTCATTCTGTTTTTTTCAGGTACATATAGTCTATTATCTTTCGTCTTCCTCTAAACATTTTTCTATAATATTTGGTTTTTCTCTTTCTCATTTCAAATATATTTACAGGCTGCCTCTTATTCTTATTTTTATTCTTGGTTGCAATTTCAGGTCTCACTTACTCATCTAGATATAAACTTCTTGTAAGTAGAGACTTCATGCCCAGAGAACCAACTCCAAGGCCTTGGTGATGTTGGCTAAAAAGTCTACATTTATTTTACTTTTCTTCAATACACTCCAAATACAATAGATGATGAGAGGCCAATTTCTTTAAGATCTTTAAACCTGAGCCCTTTATTTAATAGATATTTTATAAGGAGACTGTTTAAAAATGTATAGATATTTTATTTCTTTCCACTAGCTGGCTAGATGTATAATATTTTATCTTTGTTGTTTTGGAAGAAATTTAAACACTATTGCTTGAACTCTTTCCCTTGCTTAAACATTTTTCTTGTTATGAAAAGGCCTTTTAATTTAAGATATAGAGATCTGGTTCTTTAATTGTAATTTTTTTGAACTTCAAGATGTTTTTTCAAGCAAGATTTGTAAGATTTTTAAAAGAATTTTAAGTATTTGTTTACCGCATGTAGCCATGGCATGCTTCATTGATTTGAAGTCCAGTAATTCAAATAAGTAAATAATTTGTTGCCATTAATATCTATTGAAAAATGACACAATGAGCAGCCCTCAAAAATTTGAGATTAGTTAGTTGCATACATTGCTTTGTGTGTGAATTATAATCTTCACAGAAAGGGATAAAAGATATATATATATAAGCAATTACTACCCTGTACAGTATTTTATTTATGAAAACACTAAAGAATATGCCTATATATTTGTAATTAAGTTACTGATTGAATGCTGTGTAAATAGTAATATATTATCTGAAGGTTTTCTAAATTATAAGTATTTGAAAGAATTATATAGAAACAATCTACCTCATCTTTGTTCAGCAAATAATTTGATGTGTTTTATTCTTTCGTATCATTGGCTATCATTACGTTTTAGACAAGGACGTAGGAGCATACTAATAATTTAAAAAACCTTGACATTTTCTGTTTATCGTTCTGAATTTATGACTTGATCTGACAATTCAAGTTAATAATTTGACTATCTTATGCTGGATATACGTGCCTTTTTTGAGGAATTCAGTATTTTTGTCATTTCACCTCTTTTATAGTCATATCATCTGTAGGTATTGCATTAGAAGAATTACAATCAAAAGAATAATCAAAAGCAACAAATACTTATTTAATGCTGTCCTTCCCAAATGCCTGTGGAAATATTATTGTCGATCACCAAATAGTTCTAGCTCTCTTCTTTCTGCATGTGTGGTAAGATAACATTTACCTGTCCCCTTTGATATTAGGCATCACCACATAACTTGCTGTAGGCTAGTGATGCATATCACTTCCTTGTGAAAATCTTAAGAACGTGTACATGGTTTGCCATGTTACTTTCTCCCTGCTGCAGAAATCTTAAAAGTATATATCAAAATTAAATCTCTATTATTCTGGTTCCTTGACAGGCTGAGGTGAACAGAACCATTGCTGACCCACCTTGGATATGAAATAGACTTATGTAATAAGGCATGAGATTTTGTGTGTTTCTGCGGTGTGTTCTGGCATATTCTAACGTGCAAAAAGTTTTACCTAAGAGAGATATCATAAGTCTGAAATATGTGACATTGGCTTAGCTTTCTGGTGGGAGGCAATGAAGAAACTCTTTCTGGATGCTGGAAAGATGGCAGTCTATCTTATGTTGTAGCAAAACATTTGGTAAATTGTTTATGTTCAAAAACAAGATAAGGTACCTAATAAACATGTAGCTCTCTAGGGCAAGAGGTTAAAAAATAGTGTTTTTGTAGTGTGTGTTGGTGATGGTGGCTGCATTTGAGCAGGAGTTATATGAAACAGAGAAATCAGAAAATAATTAACTTGAAAGTAGAAATGAATGGAAATAAGAGTACATTAATTCAAGGTCTTAGAATTTAAGTGGCAACTGTTTCTGAACTCCAACTAGTAAAACAAAAAGCTGAGAAGCTTTTTGAGTCACAAGAACTAATTAAAACTCAACCTAGTGACAAAACTCAAATTAAGGTATATGATTGTTTAAATTGTTTTGAACCTCTGGACTAATTAAGATGTCTCAGTAAACTTGTAACAGGGTGTGATACCATTTAGTCATTACGAATGGACAAAATGATAGAGGGGTGTGGCTTTTCTCCCAAAGCCTTGATAGACTCAAGATACCAATAATTAAATTGAAAGAATATAGGAAAACAAAGAAACGTAGCAATATGAAGAAAAAGGACTTAAAAATAAAAAACTTAAGTATGGCTTTTGGCTCACACGGCTGACTGAAGTACGATAAATATAGAAAGCTGTTGCTTGCTGCTGTCCAGGAAGCTTTGTGGATTCATATAACCTAATGGGCAAATCTGATTTATTAGGAATTCATACAATTCAACATTATTCATCTTGAATCTGCAAAAGGATTCATGATAAAATCCTTTATTCTTAGGATTTTCTACTGATGGTATTTCTACCGGTATTGCATTTGTTGGTATTTTATAACAGAGCTTAAGTAATGACTTAAGTCCTTTTTTCACGTTGTAACATTTTATAAATAATTTACCAAATGAATCCAAGTCTATTTTTAAAAAATCATATACAATTTATGTACTGGGTGTTTTCTCAACGTCAATAATAATTATTGCAACACTTTCAAAGCATCCAATGAATGTGCTCTATCAGTAATGACTAATTTTAAACAGCATAAAGATTATATTCAATATGAATACTTGATTTTTAGGCACCGTTTACATGTTTCTTTACTCTGTTTTAAGATTAAAAGAAGAAACTGTTAAAACTACATATAACCCAGTTTTATTCTTATATCAAGTTTCACTTAGCTGCCAATCTAGAACTCTATCTTGCTGCTAGTCTTAGAAATCATGTTCTCTGTGACAATTGTGATAATTATCATTTTTTATTCTTCTGAAATGAGGTTTGTACCACCAAAGGCCAAGGTTTTATGCACTAAGAAATAAAAGGTGTCTGTAACAAAATGTACTTCTATAGTCTTTTACAAAACGCATTAACTAATCTAAAAGTAGTTTCTCTTTGAGAGTTTCCATTATAAAAGTTAAGAACCACAGCGAACCAAATGAAAGGCAGTGGATATGTTTACTCTTATATATTTCCTCCTTACATTCTTCCCTTCCTCCTTATCGCCTCCTTCTCTTGATCATCTTCTTCCAACTCCTCCTTCTTCATGATTAAAAAAAAATCAGACAGCATTTGCAAATAGAATGATGGCACTAATCACATAATTACTGGAAATGAGTCTGTAACCTTTTACAAAAAATTATGATCAGAGATGTTAAGACAAAGAAGGTCATAATAATTGTATAGTAAAAACAGTTCCTACATGAAGAATAAAAGACTCGTGCAAAATGATGCTAGGGGTCTAGTTACATTCCAAGAAAATGTAGGCAAGGATTGAACTCTGTTTCTGACATGCTTTTGTGAACTCACAGTCTGGTGGTAAGTGTTATAACTTATAGGGTATCAATTCCCCGCTGATTTGTATTGCTACATTATTATGCGCAGAATAATTCTCATTGTTTTATCCTATTGATTTATTTGTTCATTCTTCTGTCAATATCACGCTAAATTATTATTATGACTTTATACCATGTTTTAACACTTGGTAAACTTACTAATTCTTCATCACACTTCATTTTCAATAGTTTTTTTATTTAATTTGGTCTTTAACATAATTTTGTCATCTTAAAAAAATACATAAATCCCATTGGCATTTTGACCAGAAGTACATTAATAGCATTGCTTTCGGTAGAATTGATAACTTTGTAGTCCCCTTTAGGAAAATATTATCTTCATTTATCCATGGTATCTTCTACATTTCTCTTTTCTTCATGTAAGTTCTACACATTTCCTGATAAAATTATCTCAATGTATTTTATGATTTTTTTTCTCTACCGTACCACATTGCATCTTTACTAATGCAAATATCATCATATAATTTTTATTTTTACTAATGTTGATGCATACCAATTATGTTAGAATATTAAAACATATTGGTTAGAACAGAATTTATTTTGAATAGTATTTTTAACGATTGTCTGTCGTTATTTTATATAAAATTTAACTTATCTTAAAACTCTGCTTGAGCCAAAAGCTCTTAGCTTATTGTTCTGGATTCAGTATGCTGGGCCTCACACCTGCCTGGTCCCTTGCCCTTCTCAGGCCCTTTGTCTTTTTCTAGTAGAATGGGTTTCTCGGAATTCCTGCTCAGGGAAAAGACCTCAACTTATCTTTTTCTAGGTGAGGAAGTAGCAAGACAGATGGCTTTACCCTAGTTACAGGGATATTCTGGGGAGAACAAAGGTCAGAACTCTTTTCATTTTAGTTCTCTGGTTAAGGAACAAATCAAGAAACAGTTGATTCCTTTAAAAACACCTTATTAAACATGAAACTAACCCAGTGAAAAATGAATGCATTTTATCTTGCATTATGCTGATGAATCTTGCATCTTAATTTTTTTAATATAAATAAATAATTGTCGGCAGAAGACACACAATCAGGAGAATAACCATGTGAGACAGTGCAAGTCCTATGTGCTTCTCCTTCAGTTAAAGCTATAGGCCATTTATATGTGTACTTTTTAAATGTATAAGAATGGGTTTCTGGAATTCTAAATTAAATATCTATGTTATCCCCAAGGAGATCAGGCCTAAAGAAGCCATCTGTCCTAAGTGTAATGGCCAACAAGTCTGTAGTTATAATTTCCATGTGCTGCTTGTGGAATCATTTAGTTTATTTCTGATTATGTATCATTTAAGTTGACTGCCATTTTATAAAAATACAGACCTCTACAGGGTAGAGAGGACATGATAGGTTAGAAAAGAAAAATGAAAAAAAAAATTTTTTTTCTTTAACAACTGCAGGCATATATTTACCTAGGGAAAAGTTTAAAATAAGAACTGAGGGTGTAATTTTTAATATTTTCCTTTAAGGTTACTCAACACTATTATTTAGGTATCCAACTATATATTTCATGCTGATGACTTAAATTATATAGGCATTTGGTGTATGCAAAGAATGAGGGTTTTATAAATTAATATAAAGAATTGCCAGTAAAATGACTTTTAAAACTTCTCTTAAAAGATTAGCGGTTTATGAGTCCTGAGTTAAAATGGAAGACTGAACATTTGCAATTTTCCATCCCCACTCAGATCCTTAAAAATGACAGAAAAGTTATAAATATAAATAAATCAAACAATATGATACTTGATTTTGACTAAATGTACTACTACTTAAATTCCTCTTTTATTTATATTATAACAATCCATTAAAGAAATATTTATTAAATGTTTCCTTTAAAGCTCATTTTATCTGACTCATGCATTTTGGAATTTTTTTTCTGTTTACTTGGAACTGAAGAATATATTTTATTGAAACTCAAAGTTTCATTGAACAAGATCCTTTTTATGACTATTAACAGCCATACATACAGTTGTTGATAACGTCTTTTTGGAGAAATTTTGACTTATTTTTGTCTAATACTTCAGTAATCATATACAAACATTAGCGAGGACCAGTTACTAATGCAAACGTAGTTCTTAGATCCTTCTCCAGCTCTTATTCTTTCTCCCTGTGATCATACTACTTTCTTTAGCATAATCACTATCTCCCAAATGCAAATGGTTAATTTAATACTACAAACTTTTCAAAGTTTGCTTCAGTCCTAATTACAGATATTCACACAAAATGGATCTTTACTGACTATTCACTTAGGCTGGCTTTTAACTTTTTTTGGTTGTTTAACTTTAGAGTGGTATTATTTTTCCCTAGATATTTTAAATTAATGTAGTCTGGTAATTTAATGCAACTATACTCATGGGAATTCAACCCCATGAACTTAGAGTAGAGGTAATTAAAAATAAATGTGTAGAATATTGATCAAACAAAGAGTAGATCATAAATAAGAGAGGGGAATTTAAGCAGTGGTACATCGTGTTTCCATGATAATTACATGTGTATCAGCAAATTAAACGATAACAAAATTCAAGTCATTGAGAAGTTTCATTTATGTTTTATATTTTCTTTCCAGTATTAGGTTGAAATGAATTTTGACCACTAGCCTTGTAGCTAGAGATGTCAAAATCTGCAGTAGAGGATTAAGAAGTGCTTATGGCAGAGAAAGAGAGTCTGTCAGACATGAAGCATTTGTTTGGCCATTTTCCTTCTGAGTTCTTTTCCCTGAGTATTAATACAACCTCTCCCCTATTCTCTCCCTCACTTATGTCTTCCCATTATTATATCAATGCTGGAAGGCAAGGTCTTCTGCCTGCCAGCGAGGCAAACTGGCCAGGCAGCTCTGCTGCTGGCAGGAGCAAGCATTCACTCAGCTCCAGAGAGCCTGGCCAGCTGTGTCACCTCTGATCCCCTTCATCTGCTTGTCTAGAAATTTTTGCTTCCATGTGAACTTTGGACAGGGGCTCAACATTGCACTGGGTTCTGTGTTGCCCGCTAAAAGCATCCACTGAGGACATGAAACTGAGAAGGCATTTATTGTATAGCACAAATTTAGAGTACCTCCTCTTTGGTCTTGGCAATGGTACTTTAAATGACAGATGGTCCCTACCAAAGTGTCATCATCAGATTACTGAGAAAACCTTTATTAACATGAAGTCAATACATTTAAGATTTAAATATTTTAATCATTTATGTACCTCTGTAGAGGGCAAAAAATTAAATTGTCAACTCTATGAGAGTTGTATTAGATTAAGCCCATATATTTGATTAAGAGAAATAAATGTAACTATGTTTTTCTTAAAAAAGATGAAATTATGGTTTCTAAAGCATTGGATTAATCTCAATTATATTCTTTCTGTAAAATTAAAAGCATGAGGTATAGTTTAAAATTACATTTTCTCAGCCTACTTTCTGCTCCTCAGCTTTTTCCCATATTGCCTGAAATATGGGAAAAATCTTTTTCCTCAGAAGATGTTAGAATCAGATTTGCTAGAAGGATGAGAAAGAATGTGGACCTGAAGGCAAAGTTGCTGACAGCAGAAGAGGAGAAAAAAGAACAGAAAATAAGCAAATCTATAACTTAACTAAAATATTTAGGAGCAGCGGGACCCACAATTCCTTGAGCAGGGTAGTTTGATTATATTTTCTGTGTTGATTAAAAATTGTATCTTTGGTTAATATTGCAGAATATCTAGAACAGCGAATGTGTTTCACAATTTTCCATCTGATTTTAGGTACTATTAGAATGATAGTTTGGATTTTTTGGAGTTACAGGGCTGCAAACCTCCTGCCCAACATGAAGTACTTGGGGTGAAGACTGACTCTCCCTCCCATCTATGTCTGGTGCTCCTAAAGTACTTAAGTCATTGTGTGATACGGTTGGATAAACAGCTCCATTTGACAAATATCCTCAGTTTTAGACATCTTACTATAGCACTAGAGAATAAATTCATAATTTTTACAGTATATAGTTTTAAAGAATAGAATCTTTGTACTTATTCTGAGGAAATGAGATTGTTAATCATAAACAATTTAAAATATTTTAATAGAGCTAAACACTTTGACCTCGTACCTTATAATGTTAAAACTGCTGGAAAAAACTGCATAGGATAATTTTGAAGATTAAATGAACTGTCATGGGGATTTATACATTTGTTAAAGTAGTATTATGAGGTATAAGACCTGAGTACACTGCACCCTAAGGACTTCTCATCTGTCGTGCTGTCCTAAAAGTAAAAAAAATTTACAAATTGTTCATTCAAAGAAGCAATTTCCTTTTTAAAATGTTTATTTTAAATTATGAAATATCTCAAGTTCCCTCAAATAATGTAAGAGACGTCTATAAGCCCACAACCTTGATGAAACAAATAGCAACATTTTGCTCTCATTGCTACAGATTTCCATTTTTAAAGCCACAGAATGTTACAGATAGAGTTAAGACACTGCCCCCATCCATTTCTTTTCTGTTTTCCAGATACAACATCACTAGCATGTTGTTGGTGTAAATCACTGCCATCAAGTTTTACATTTTTACTGCATATGCATGTAGCCGCAGACAATATATACTGTTTGCTTTGGCTGTTTAGAAAGTTTACATAAATGACATTACTGATTTAATTTTAGTAGCATTAAATGCAGTTCTATTGTTTTAGTTATGGAGGCTTTACAATATAGCTATTCTTGCTCATCTGATGAAAATAAATCCTGTGAGAATTTTAGTTCAGATTATGTTAAATTTATAGATTAATTTAGGGAGATCTGACCTTTTATGATATAATAATAATAACAACCATAAGGACAAAAACAATACATTTGTACTGCTTACATGTCAGACACTATCCTAATTGTTTATTCTTATAATAGCTCTATAGGTTGGTATTTTTATTATTCCCATTTTATTGATGAGAAACAGATGTGGAAAAGCTTAATAATTTGCTTGTACTCAAATGGAGAGTGAGTAACAGAGCCAGGATTTGAAACCAGAGATGGTATTTTCCATCCCCACACAATGCTTCCTCTCCTTGTATAAATCTACTTTTGTGTCTTCCGAGAGAACTCTATATAGATCTGGTACATTTCTTGTAAATTTATTCCTAATCATTGAAGTTACTGTGTTTTTGTAACACATTACCTCCCAATTTAGTGGCTTAAAATAACCATTTTATTAAGCTCATGAATTCTGTGTCAGGAATTCAGACGAGCACAGCAAGAGTGATTTATCTCTGTTTCACCATGTCTGGGACTTTAGTTGGGAAGTCTTTGTAGTGGTTACTTGCTGGCCAGTAACTGAAATCTTCTGAAGGCATCTTGGTTAAATGTCTGGCAATTGATGCTAACTGTTGTCTGGGATCCCAGCTAGGGCTGTTGACCAGAGCACCATGCTCTCCATGTGACCCGGGCTTCCTCACAACATGACTGCCTCAGGGTTGTTAGCCTTCATGTATCATGACTCGGGGTTCCAAAAGTGAACGTCTAGGCAAAATCCTGTGCAAATTATATCACCTTTTACGTCCTAGTTTCAGAAGTTACACAGCTTCCTTCTGTTGGTTACTAGTGAGTCAGTCACAAGGCTTTCCAATGTTAAGAGAACACATCTCACTATAAGTGGCCATTGTTCCCAAATAATTATGCTCTTCTCATATGCAAAATACACTCACCTCCTCTTCCAGGACTCTAGAAAAGTGTCCCCTCATTCAAGCATCATGTTTAATCTTGAGATCCAGGATTGCATTACCTAAATTAAGTTCAGGTATGGATAAGGTTCTTCAGGTGTCATTCTTTGGGTAAAACTTCTTTACCAAAGTTCCTCTTGATCTAAAGCCTTGTGAACTAAAGAGACAAGATTATCTGCCATTCATACGTTCAACATACAGTGGTAGCATAAGTATAAGATGATTGCAATAGAAACTTCTGTTCAGAAAACGTAGGAGGTATGATGCATATAGCAATCTTGATCCATAGCAATGGTGAAATTTATATGAACGCATTTTTTTCATTTCCTTGATTAGGGCTCAGTCCTATTCTCTGTGAGCTTTTCTCTGTAGCTATTGGTTGAATGCTCTAAATTGTCCTTTTTCTATAATAAATGGCCCATGACTGCAACTTGGATATCCTTCTTAGCCTACTTTCTGCAGAAAAATCTGGAAGTCCAAAGCCATTTTTTTTTTTCATTTTTTCACTGCTTCTGTTCTTTTTAGTTGAATTTGTTGATGTTAATGCCTGTACAATTTTTGTAAAATTTAGTGACTCACTTATTTATTTATTTGTTTGTTTGTTTATTTATTTATTAAATGCCTGTAGCACCCAGTCTTCCTAGGTGGTCTCGCAATCCAAGTACAAACCAGGCCCAACCCTGCTTAGCTTCTGAGATCAGATGAGATCGGGCATGTTCAGGATGGCGTGGTCATAGACAAATTTTGTGACTCTTATTGGGCATTTATTTTATTTTTTTCCTCTAGCATTGGAATACATTACCCATTCTACTGTTTGTGTTTTCTAATTCTTTAATTCATGCTGTGTTATCTTCATTAATCATTTATTTTGCTTTCCTTAGGTTTATTTTGTAGTCTTTTTTTCTTTTTTAATGTATTTTAGGTACATATTTTCCTCAGGTCAGTGGTTTTCTGTATCCTGTATATTCTATATTCATATATATTCTGCAATTTTGGTTTGAATTTTCTCTTTGATTTGTGTTTTGTATAACATACACTTATTTTTTTTATTTCTTTTTGAAATTCCAAGAAATAGGCATTTTTATGATTTCTGTAATTATCAATTACAAAAGTCTACCAGAAAACCCAATGATTAAGCATAGCTTAAATTTATATAACCTAAGGGAGAATATCACATTGATATAACCTTTGTACTGTAATAGGAGGAGATAGCAGGACAATTTTCAGTAAAAGGTAGGTCTTTCAAGGTGGGGAAATGATTAGAACTGGGCAAAGTTTACAACATAATGGTGGATACAGTAAGGTGAGATTCCTGAAAGAGCCTTAATAAGTAAACTATTGTTCCATAGGTAAGCTGTTTTCCCAGATAAGTATTCTTTTGTAATGATACAAAAGATATTTGCACAGATGAGCTAACTAGTTGCCTGGAAATTGATTTGCTGGACTTTCTTGAAGTAAACAGTAAAGTTATATTTTGGTTTACAGCTTTATCTTCCTGGTGGAGAATTTCCTAGAGCAAATAGTAATGTCGTGAGGACATAGGTGGCCTTTGTTTTCAGACCCGATAATTAAGTTATGTGGAAACAGGTTGTCTCAGTTTTTATCATTGATATCTAATTTTAGAAGTTGTTTTCAGAAAATATCTATGTTATTTCTGTATTGTTGGCATTTAATCTGCTTTTTTTCCCTACATGACATTTCTTGGAGACTTCATCTGTTTTCTTATTTCTTACATAAAACTCATAAAATTTTCTTTATATTTAGAAAACTCTATAATCTTTACCTCCAAAGTGTATCTTCTGATTTCATTTATTCATTCATTGACAATCATTTATTAAGTGCATACTATGTGCATTTTACTACAGATTTAATTATAAATATGCATCTCCAGTTAGACATTTCTGTTGCAACTGGATTTTTAAAATGGATTCTTTTCGAAATTTGTTTTTTTTAAGTTAATGATACCATCACATAATTTGGATTAAAAAATTATTCTTGATTCATCTTTATTTCTCTTTACTATTAAATCTATTAATTATTTCTTTCAAATATCATTTTACCCTCTCCAGTTTTAATACCACAGTCCTTGATGAGCACTTATTGTCTTACTCCTGGACTTCTGTAATAGCTTTCTAATTGATCTGCTTGACTCTATTGACTCTTCATTGTCCCTAATTTCATGATTTACACTGAAATCCATATTCATCAGCCTTCGCTTTGCCTACAAGATAAAGGCTCAAGATGTTTGGCCTTGACTCCCGTTCCAAATACTTACACAAACCCACAATTTCAGCTTAACAGGTCTGTTTACCAGCTCCCAAACAAGCTTTGACTTTCCAGTCTTCTTTGCTGAGTCCGTAGGAGGATGTGGTAAATTCTGGCTAGGAATGGTAACTTGAAAGCCATATTCTCATGTTCTTCTTTAAGTTACATTTGTACTTTGAGTTCTAATCCAACACCATTTTATTTTGTTACTCTAATTGTTACAGCTTTGGCCATTGAGAGCTCAGGTTCCTTTTTGTCATATCTCTATCAGTTGTATGTGTGTGCATACATATGCATGTGTATGCACGTTCTCACTTTCTGGCACTAAAAGATGCTCCATCTCATATTGTATAGTCCCTGCCCCAGTCTATAATGAGCGATTTCTCCAAAGAGCTGTGATTTCCTTTAATAGAGAACAGTATTGGAAGCCAAGATCTGGATTCAGGGTATGCTTATTGCTACTGAGATGCCATTTCTTCAGGACCTCTCAGCTGACAGAGCAAAGAAAAATTTATAAATATCTGTGTAACCATCTGTATCTATGTTAAACTAAACATGAGTTCTTCCTTTTGTCTTCAACTGCAATCTATTACCACGTGGATCATTCTAGGCTCCTTTATTGGCTTATCTGAAAATTTCCATTGCAGTAGCAAGAAAACTGGCTCCCACCATTTGCCATCCATTTAATTAGTTATTAAATTCTAGTATATATGTATAAGAGTTTCAGAATTGTTAACCTCATACTTGGGTGAAACGACTTTATTGACTATAGTAAAGTGATTTTGTGGGGTTCCTTTTGCCTTTAGTCTTATAGACTCCATTAATTTCCAAAGCTACTTAGCTCAGTATCCTTTCCCCTAGTCCTCTTCAATGAGGTGGTTTCATATACTTGTAATACAGCTAGATTATCTTGTCATTCCTTCTGGAATCCCCTGACCTCCTGAATGACTTTTTAAAAATTTGTTTAAGGTTCACTCTGTGCTGTCAAGTTCTATGGATTTTGCAAATGGTCATGTATCCACCATTTACAATATCATACAGAATAGTTTCACTGCCCTAAAATATCCCTATGTTTCATCTCTTCAGTCCACGCTCTCTCCTCTGAACCCTGATCTTTTTGTTGTTTCTATAGTTTTTCTTTTTTCAAAATGTCATATAATTATAATTGGAATCACAACCACTGATCTTTTTATTGTCTCTCTAGCTATTTTTTTCTAGAATGTCATATAATTATAATTGGAATCACACAGTATATATAGCCTTTCCAGAAAGACTTTTTTCACTTAGCAATATACATTTAAAATTTATTTATATCTTTTTGTTACTTGATAGCTCATTTCTTTTTATTGCTAAATAATATTCAGTTGTAAGGATGTGCCACAGTTTGTTTATCCATTCACCTATTGAAGGATATCTTGGTTGTTTCTAGTTTTTGGCCATTATGGTTAAAGCTATAAACATTCATGAGCAGGTTTTTGTGTGGGCATAAAATTTCAGATGGGTAAATATCTAGGAATGATTATTGGATCATGTAGTAAAACTATTTAGTTTTGTAAGGAAATGCCAAATAGTCTTCTAAAGTGGCTGTATCTACTTAATATTTCTTAGAGAACAAATCTTTTCAACAGCGTTCCCAAATTACCTTTGTGACAGAATAAGTCATAGAATTGTTATGGTGTAGTGGTTAATTGCACAGGGTATGGAACTATAATTCTTGGGTTCAAGTCTTTTTAAAAATTTTTCAATTAGAGTTAATGTTCAATTTTATTTTATATTAGTTTCAGGTGTATAACATAGTGGTTAGACATTATATAATTTACAAAGTGATCCCCCCAATTAGTCTACCACCTACCTGGCACTATACATTGTTATTACAATATTATTGACTATATTCCCTATGCTGTATTTTACATCCCCATGACTGTTTTGTAACTATCAATTTGTACTTCTTAATCCCTTCACCTTTTTCACCCAGTCCCCCAACTCCACTTCTATCTGGCAGCACCAGTTTGTTCTCAAGTCTTGATTCTACCATTTATTAAGTGTGTGACTTCAAGCACATTGGGTAATCTCTCTGTGCCTCAGTTTCCTCCTCTTTAAACTGAGAATTATATCTCCCAGGTGTTGTGAGGATCAGATTAGATAACATTTGGCACAGAATTAATATGTTAATCGTTGCTATTGCTGGTGTCACTTTTTCCCTCAGTGCTTTGCTTTAGATTTATTTGATGGGACTTTCCTGCTCACCTGTATTTCACTCCTCCCCCAGCCATTCTAAAGTATAGTTCCTTCTTGTAGGGGTGAGGGAAGGGTTGAGTCAGGAAAGACTTAATGACTTTTTGCTTCAGAGCCATTAAGGGAATTAAATGGATTATTCAGGAGTGGAATCTACCCCAGAGGAGATTGAGAGGAGAGTGCCCTAAACTCAGAATGGTGTTAGAACTGGGAGTGGGCCCACAACTGACTGACCTATACAAGGTTTCCGTGTATATTAGAAAAAGGCTCACTCGCTGAGAATGCAGCCAAGAGCTGAGAGACACAATGCTTAGCCAAGGGAACAGAGCTAGATTCCAGCTCCCCCACCTATTACCTAAGTCAGTTTCTATTTATTGTGCAGTGCACACACTATACAACTCAAGTGTTGGTTCTGCCTAGGGGATGGGAAGAGAGGACTGCAGGTTCCATGTGGGATAAGCGCATGGGCCAAGTCTTTTGGAGCATAGCACCTCAGAAGTGCATGGACATTCATTCCAGGGAATGGCTGTAGGATAATAGGAAAGGAGTGAGTCACCAAGCACTGGGCTTTGGAGGAGAGTGATGCCATCATCAAAAGCCATCAGTCAACATAGGGATCATGTTGTCCTAGCAAAAAAGCTAAGAACGTGAGAAACATTGCAGACAGAACCATAAAGTGGACAGATAGTGGAAAACTAGTATCCAAATATGCATTGAGTCAATAAAGTTGGTTATAGATTGGGAGACTTCTCCTGAGATATATCTAAGTTTTTAAGAATCTCCTATGACCTTAGAAAAACAAAAAGTGCTCCAAAGAATGGTTGATTGGAACTCCTAGAGGATGAAAATACATGATTTGGAAAACAAAGATTAATGGGAGCTTTCTTTCACCCAAGCATTACACCTTGCTGTAAGTAAACTTGGGCATACATATTTTAGACAGACTATAAGAATCAAATTGTGTAGCAGTTGCCTGCACAGACTAGTTGAGTTCTACTTGAACTCTCATTTGGCTTTTTCCAAAGTATTACTTCTAAGTTACTGGAATCCTTCCTTGAGCTTCTTGCTCAGTGGGAAGTGTAATGAAAATATTTTTAGATGAGTCACCTCTCTTTATAAATGATTTCTTATAAAGACTTATATTTTGACTTTTTGGTTAGGAGCCTGCCAAAACAAGGGTGTCTCATGGATTGTCAGAGGATAGAGAGGGTGTATACATAGGACACATAGGATATTTTTTGTATAAGATAGACACCCAACTCTAACTGAAAGTGTCAGGAATCCTGTTATTCCCATAATCAGTTTTTAGTTTTATTGTGTGAATTTTTTTAATGAGAAAGGTTTTATTTCATTTTAGTCAAAGATACTTTAAAATGAAAAAAAAAAAATTGGGGGGCACATTTTCCCATTATTGTCAGATCAAGTGTTCATTGTTATCGTCATAGTTTTTTGCTCTTTTTGACAGTGGAAATGCAAGAGTCTAGCTTGTTATTGGTGGCAAATAGCTTTTGCATAAATCCTTATACTTTTTGTGGACAACATGTCTAGACCACCTAGGAGCTCTGAAGTTGCATAGGTAACAGCAGCAGAGGTATATAAGCTTGTGAAAACTGCAGTTTTCTCTGTTTGATTTATCTCTTTAGGATAAGAGTGTAATCATTTTGTTTCATAACCTATGCATACTATTTAATGATACATGAGTCCAGTAAATTAATTAAAAAATTAGTTTGATTGTGATGCATCTCTCATCACTATGAAAAATCATGTCCTATTACATGGAGGTTTTGGTATTAGATGTGATTCCTCACCACAATATGCAGTTTCAACCTTCTAAGTAAAAATGCTGCTTAACACATACCAGCCTTTACATCTGTACTGCACTCTGAATGTATCTTAATTGATAAAACATCTAATGCAGCATATGAGATGTTTAGAAATTTTCAGGCAATCCTATAATTTAAATGTAAGGAGGTAATATTTATTGAGCAGGGGCTGATTCCCAAATAGTACTATTTTAGGGACATTACAGAGAAAACCCTTTGTATACAATTTCAAAACTTATTCATTCAGTGTTGATCAGATTATACTGGAGATTGATTATATTTGTTTGAAAACCCATCTGTTCTTACCAGATAACACTGTATTTTAATGGATGTGGTCTGAAACAGATTGAAAAGAATGTTTGAAAATTTCACTTTCTATCTTTTATCTGCTTGCAACTTTACTTTAATTCACCCTTATGAAACTGTGTCATCCACACAGAACTGGTCTCTTTTCCTCAATACAAATAATTCATGCAAATAGATGTTTGTGAAACTTTAGGATAAGTGGTAATTAGCTAGACTAGGACAATGCAAAAGAGTGTATATGTAGCAAAAATAACATTTATGAAGGCATGGATATGATAGAGAAGAACACATACGTATATGTAAGAACAAATTCTATACTACTTCAAAGGCTCATCTTAAAAATCTTTTATAAAGGAAATTGGGAGTCAGTTCAAAACAGTGGTAAAGAGTCCTGGATTAGAAGAAACAATTTTCAGTTCTACAATTTAGTCAACAATTTTATAGTGAACACATAGCATGTGTCAGGCATTAATTTCCAAGAACCCCTTAGTGAACAAGGCCAAGTCCCTATTCTCAAGAAAACACAATCTAGTAGTGGATGAAGTTGCATTAACCTTAATGCCTGAATTTGGCGTGATGCTTGTTGACTCAGACCTACATAACTTGTGGTTCTCAGTTCTTCTATGCCTCCTGAGTTACCTGAGAATTCCCAAAGATCTCTCAGATATGCTCACAGCATTTAGTGTTCTCCTTTTGGCTCCCGCAAAAACACTTCTGGCTGGTGCCTGAAGTCCTAATTCTTCCCTTTTTCAGAGGAACCTTTCATAAAGTAGTCTTTTCTCACTTCTCATTTACCACATTTACACTCCCTTTTTTGCGTTTATCACATTCAACCTTCTATTATAATAATTTCTAAGCCTATCTCCCATTATTAGAAAATAATCTCATTGTGGGTTCTGCTAAATTATTTTTTACACCTTCCACATTAATAGCCACAATGATTTGCTTATAACATGTGCTTAATTAAAAGCAATGTGCTCAAAGTTGCTAAAGGTGCTTGGAATAAACACATTTTTTCATGAACTAATGGTGGCATCAGATGATTCAAACAAGTAGATGTTATGGAAAGCACACTGGCTCTGGATAAAAATAAAAAACTGGACAAGATCTTATCTATTAGGAGAATTTCTTAGCAGTTAGTGTTGCCAGAGCATTAATAAAACAGTGATCAAGAGAATCATTTAGTTCTTTGTACTCTACTGCTTAATTTAATACTAAATATCTTCATGTGCTAGTACTCTTTTATTTAAAAATTTAATGAATGATTCATACAAAATAATATATACATCAAGCTTAAAGGCTGATTATAAACACGTGTGCTTATCACATAGCTTAAGAAATAAAACATAACTAAGTATTGTAATTTCTTTTCCTAACAAAATGGCAAATAAACATGGTCTGCTGGATTTCTCCCTCAGCTCTTGGGAAATTTTAGGACTCAGAACTAAAATTATAGATAAAATTAACATAATGATCTGGAGGAGACCACAGGAACATGCCAGCACGCTATTGCACTTACCTCATTAAGGAGAAAATTTAAATGGGCCCTAAGTTAAATCTATATATCAGAAGAGCATGTATAGAAAATATAAACAAAATAAGAAGACTCTGTTTAATGGAAAGCAGGAATGGAGGGGGGAAAGCAAAAAAAGTACAGAAAATCTAAAAATGTATAAATTTTTAAAAAATAGCAGTAATAGATCCTAAAACGATGGAATTTACAATAAATGGGTTAACTTGGCCAATTAAAGGCAGAGACTTTAAGATTTGATTTAACAGCATAGTCTCTACAAGAGTCTCAATTTTAAACAATGTCAAGGAATGTTGAAAATGAAAGCATGGGAAATAATACATAGGTCAATATGAACCAAGGGAAAGCTGGGGTAACAATCTTAAGTTTTGGCAAAACAAAATTTAAGGCAAAAATATGATTGACTAAAAAGCATAGTATATACTCAAGAAAAGAAGAATAGACTAAGAAGAACAAATATATAGCTGTAAAGCCTAGGAAATTTGTGGAAATAAAAAGAAGGGGCATTAACTATAGATCTGAAGTCCACACTGCGACCTTCATTGATTACATACATCCCTTTCCCTGCCTCCCCCAGAGGTTACCACTACTCCAAATTCTGTGTTTATTATTTCTGTATTAGTTTTGTATTACTCCATAACAAATTACCAAACCTAGTGGCTTTAACAATACATACTATTTATCTTGCAGTTTGTGTGGGCTAGGGGTACAGGCATGGCTTAGCTGTGTCCTCTGCTCAGTCTTACAAAGCTGTCAGTTGGACTGCATTCTCATCAGAGGCTTGAGGCAGGAAAGATCCACTTCTTGCTCCCTCAGGTTGTTGGCAGAATCCACTCATGTGGTTATAGGACAGAGGATCCTGTTTTTTTACCAACTGTTGGCTTAGGCCACTCTAAACTCTTGAGAGTTCCTTGCCATTTAGGCTTTGTTATGGTCCCTATCACAGCATGTCAGCTTACTTCAGAGCCAGTGGAAGAATGTCTCACTTTTGTCTGCTAATGTGGAGTCTTATATAATGCAGTACAGTCATGGGAGTGATGTTCCATCACCTTCGCCCTAGTCACAGGTTCCACTCACACTGTGGGGGAGGAGATTGATTATACAATGATGTGGCTCATCAGGGGTTACCTTAAGGTGTGTCCACAGTTTGTGTTGACTTTATTTTTTCACTATACATGTATGTACCTAAAATAGGTATTGTTTAGTTTGTATATGCTTTCGAATTTTATATACATGTAATCATTCTGTATATACTAGCCTGCAATTTGTTTCTCCACTCATAATTATTTTTGATTCATTCATGTTAATATGTCTCACTGTAGTTAAGTCATTTTCATTATGATGTAGTATTCTATGGTAAGACTGTCATGAAAGTGATTTATCATTCTACTGCTGAAGAAAATTTGGCCATTTCCAGTTTTTGCTATGATGAACAATATTGCTAGGAGCATTCTTGTTCATGTTCTTGCTGCATATGTGTAATGTTATAGATTATAATGCATTCTTTTTACAGTGATCAGAGTGAGTAGTCTTTTTAAAAACATAAATCAATTTAAACCCCTATAGTGATATTTTATTGTACATTGAAATCCAAACTTTTCACCATGGTTTCAAAGCCCTACATGCTCTGGCTTTCATCCATGTCTGACTTCACCTTAGACTAGGTTTACCTTTGCGAGCTATGTTCCACAGTAGCCTTTTTTTTTTTTTTTTTCCTCTCAAACATGCAAAGTTTTCATTTATTCTTGCCCTCAGGTTTTTGTTCCTTCTTACTAGAATGTTCTTCCTTATGGCCTTTGAATGTTAACTCCAGCTTATTGTGCAGGACTCGGCTCAGAGAGCATTAGAGTGGCATTTCCTAGCTACCAAATCCAAAGTAGCTTCCCATTCACTCTCAGTGCCATGACTCTGTTTTAACTCTTTTCCTAGAATCTATCACTATGATAGTTTTCTTTCATTTATTGATTGTCAATCTGTTTATCCTACCCATTTTGCATGAGAAGTACTTTCAGGGGAGAGCAAGAATCTCTTTCTACTGCTTATCTTTATATTCTCAATACCTGGCTAAGTGTCTGGCACATATAAAATTTTAAAAAATTTTACAGCAGATGAGTAAAATAATAACTGCGGTGTCAATTTGCAAAATCCAGTGGCGTAGAAATAAAGATAAAAGGTAGTATGAAAACTTTTCTACAGACTGCGGGTAGACTCGGGGGGTCTGTCTGTCCAGTGTTCTTATTTTTAAAGGAACGTTGCCTAAACCAAAAGAAAGAATAGTCTTTTAGACAGTTTGAATTCTGAACTAGGAAGCAATAACAGGGAAATGCTGGATGAGTGAGTCTGGGGAAGGGTTAGGAAATGCTGTCTTTGCAGGCTAATCATCGAGCATTTAGTTGTTGACAGCCTGCTGATTCACTAATTAGAACTGTAAAATTTCAGGTGAGTGACAGTGGCTTATACGCTAATTCTGTATTTAGCAGCTGCAATTGCTGGGCAGCTAATGCTGTAATTGATGGATGCTGCCAATTGCTGAGATGGATGGAAATTAATAAATAAATTACCACTGTTAGAGGTCATAATCACATTTTCAGTAGCATCCAAAAAGCAATGTATTTATGTTGCTTCTATCAATAAAACTATAATGTAATTTTGGGGAACAAACAAGCCATTTATACTAAATATTAGTATATTAAGTATTATATAGATATAAATGTATACATTAACTTTTAAATTTTAATCTATAATGTATTTACAAGTTTCATCCCAGCCCCCAACTAACAACCCTTTAGGACATTAAACACAAAGAAAAATAAAATAACTAAACAGATAAATCCTCAAGAAAAAAATTATTTGTTTCATAAAGGATTTTGATTTGATCTTGGAGCTCTTCTAATTATTGAACGTATCTGATAAGTTAAAATAATATGTGCTTTACCCTATTTTGAAGGCAATGAAACTTTAGGGAACACATTTTTTATAATAGAGCATAGCCAGACAATTGATTCTATATTGGTAAACTAGAACTTGAATTCTTAAAGTGGGATGCTATCGTGGTGGTCAAGAATTTCTGAAATAATAGTATATCACAGTATTTACTTTTGAAACAAAGATTATGTCACATTTATTCTGTTCTAGTAAATACAGTCAGGAGTATTAAAACCCTGGCAGGTTATCTTCTCATTCTCTTCATGTGCTTCTATTTCATTTTGTTTTTTTTTTTCATGGGCTTACACTCTTGGGCCCATTTTTATTTTCACTTATGCAGTAATTCACAACCCTGGCTACACCTCCATAAATTTTGTTTTAAGTGGTCTGAGATGATGCTTGGGCATAAGTATCTTTCTAATGGATTTTAATATTCATTCAATGTTGAGAAACATTGTTTTAACACTGTTTCCTTGAGTTGTTTATTCTCATAATTTGAATTACTGTGCTGATTATTTTTACTCAGCTCTAATTTAACCTGAATTTCACTCGAATATGAAAATGCACGCTTGTCCTCTCTGCTTGGTTGGTCTCAACGTGCCAGCACTGCACTCATCAACCACCAAGTCTCCTCCATTTGCTACTTGTTTGTTTTCTGTCTGGAATCCTGGAAATGATTGGAGTCTTTCCTTTTCTTTATCTCTCCTACTAAATGTAACTATTCCACAATCCTGACAATTTATTTTCTAAATGTTTCTTAAGTCTTTCACTTTCTGCTCTCTTGAACTTTCTTTGTTTAGCTAAGAGCTTTCCATTTTACCTTTGTTAATAGTTTCAACAGATTTTCTTTGTTTAGATCATTTTCCCTACTATTCAGAACCACCCAAACTATCAATCTGGAATGTTTGCTTGCTTGCTTGCTTTCTTGATTGATTTAAATTTATGGGGGCGATATTGGTTAATAAGATTATATAAGTTTCAGGTGTACAATATTATAATGCGTCATCTGCACATTGCATTGTGTGCTCATCACCCTAAATTTAGCCTTCTCTATAACCATATATTTGACCCCTTTTGCCCTTTTCGATCTCCTCCCACATCTCTTGCCCTCTGTGTCAATAAGTTTTTCTGTTTGTTTGTTTTGTTTATTCATTTGTTGCTTTCTGTTAAAACATCAGTGTAACCACACCACTCAAAATTAAAATTTATCTATGTCATGTCATCATTTATTGGGTCAAGCTGAAGTTCAAGCTTCTTAGCCAAAGTAATTACGGTAATTCCATTACTGGCTTGTGGCTCCTTTCTCATTGCTGGATTCTACATGATTCACACTTTAGGATCCAGGATGTGGAACAACTTATGATTATCCTTAAACATTAAGTTCTCCTAATTCTTCGTGTTTTTGTTCATGTTCTTATTTCTGCCTAAAAAATTACCTTTTCCTTTTCTTAGACTAATTCCTAGTCATTCCTTACTATTTAACTCAGGTATCACCTGCTACAAAATGACTTTTTTGACTTACCAGAATAGAATAATTGTCCCTCTGTTCTCTCTTGGTATTCTGGGAATTCTCATCATGGAATTAGCCAAGTTAAACTGAAATAATTTACTTAACTATTTCTCCACTAAAATGTAAACAGGAGCTATGTCTTACCATTTTCATATTTTCAGTGCCTACCTGGAGCTATATCCAGAACCTGGTGGACTTTAATTATACACTTTTTGAATGGAATAATTCTTGACAGCTCTACTAAATCATCATATACCCTTTGGGTGCTGCGGCTCAATGAATGTGCTTCTCTACTGTGAAATGGGTTGATGAACTACTGTTATACATTTTTTTAAGTAATTTTTCTTATGACATGAGGAAGCATCAGGTAATATTAACAATAAATTGTCATCTTATTTCATAGTTGCTCCTCTTTGCTTGACACTCCCTTTAAGGCATTCCTAGTGATTTTATGTGTGAAGCCTTCCTTACTTAATGCCTAATTGCATTCCTTGCTCTTTCCACAGTCAATTCTTGATTATCCATGGTCATGGTAGAAAAGGAGAGCGTGGAAAAGCTAAAATTCTCATTTGCATCAACTGCCTCTCTCACCAAATCTTTTGCCAGAGATAGTAATGAATGTAGTAAAGCTGGTGGAAGGAGAAATGAGCTGTGAAATGGCAAAACTCATCTTGCTAGATAAAGAGAAAACGAAAAGCTCTGAATAATACACATCTGGATAGTCAGTCACAAAATAACATAGAATTGACTATATAAATGAGAATTTAGTGTCTATGAATGATGATGAAGAGGTAGCCTTCAGCTTCTGTAAGGGTGTCTGGACTTGTACTCATGGGCATAGTAAATGTTTGTATATATACTGTTGTGTCAGGTGTTCTGTATTGATCCTATTTCCCAAATGTCATATTCCCTCTCTTGCCTCGATGCCTGAATTTGTGCCCCTAAAATATGCAAGGCATGCTTTGATAGGGGGAACTGGTATACCAAAAATAAAAATAAACTCCACCTACACCTAATTTTCTTAGGTCTATCTTTAAGCTGTGTAAATATCTGCTTTTGTATTCTGATAACACAGACTTTTAGGAACCATTACATTCTATTCTCAACTTTAAAGGACAGTTATAAGGCAGGTGAGTCAATGCAAGTATTGTCTCTGTAGACACTTTGCAAATGACTGTCTTTTCTTATTGGAACTTCTAAAATGTTCCAGAAGCACCTGCAACTTTTAAAACCCATATAACTTTGAATGCTGATATTATTAGAGATGGAAGTGACCTTAGAGCTTTAAAAGGTATATTCTTTGAATTTGGGTCCTCCAGAGAAAAAGAACCGATAGGATGTGTGTGTGTGTGCGCGCGCGCGCGCGCTCGCGTGTGTGTGTAAAAGTTTATTTTAAGGAATTGGCTCATATGATAATGGAGAATGGCAAGTTCAAAATCTGCAGAGTGGTCTGGCAGGCTGGAGACCCAGGAAGAGCCGATGTTGCAGTTCAAGTCCAAAGGACATCTGGCAGAATTCCCTTTTGCTCAGTGGAGGTAAGTCTTTTGTTCTACTGAGGCCTCATTCAAATGATTGAATTAAGTCTACTCACGTTATGGACGGCAGTCTGCGTTACTTAAAGTTCACGTATTTAAATGTTAATCTCATCCAGAAACACCCTCACAGAAATAGTCAGGATACTGTTTGAGCACAAAACTGAGCACCTTGGCCTATCCAAGTTGACAGATAAAGTTAACCATCACACTCTTCATCTATTAGATGACAAAAGAGGCTTGGAGAAGTGAAATAACTTGCCTCAGCTACTGATAGTTGAGATCAGACTAGTATCCAGATGTTTTGATTTCTTAATTGGTGCCTCAGCTACCACAGAACGCTGATTTTTCATAACTGAAAATGAGGAAAGAAACAGCAGAACTTAACTCAGAAATAAATGGCAATAGTATTTCATTAAAAGTCTACTGACTAGGACTGTCATGATATTTCAGAACATCTAGCATACTTGGTCCCTGCCTAAATTTATATTATTTTTTAAAAATTTATATCATTTTTTAAAAATAACTTTATTGAGATGTAATTCACATACCATAAACATCACCCTTTTAGGTATATTTTAGTATAAGTCATAAAGTCGTGTGACCATCACCACTGTTAATTTCTAGAACATTTTCCTCACACCCTATTCCCCTGTCTTCCATTCCTTGGAAACCGCTAATCTTTCTTTTTTGTCTCTCTCTATTGGCCTTTTCTAGACATTTTATATAAATGGAACTATCTAATATATGGTTTTGTGACTGGCTTTTTTTACTTTGCATAATGTTTTCAAGGTTCATCCATGTTACAGCATGTATCAGTACCTTTTTATTGTCAAATGTTAGTCCATTGTATGGATATTACACATTTTGTTTATCCATTTGTCATTTTACACATTTGTTTATCCATCAGTTGTTGCATATTTGGGTAGTTTCTACTTTTTAGCTATTAGGAATAATGCTGGCCTGAATATTCATGTATACATTTTTTGTGTGGACATGGTTTCAGTTCTCCAGTGTGTGTACTAGAAGTAGAATTCCTGGGTCATATGGTAATTCTATGTTGAACTTTTTGAGATGCTGGCAGTTTTCCACAGTGACTACATCATTTTACACCATTAGCAATGCATGGGGTTACAATTTTTCCACATTCTCACCAACACTTTTTATTACCTGTCTTTTTGATTAAAGCCATCCTAGTGAGTATCTAATTATGGATTTGACTTGTATTTTCCTAGTGACCAATGATTTTAAACATCTTTTCATGTGGTTATTGACTTTCTATGTCATCTTTGGAGAAATGTCTGTTCACATCTTTTATTTATCCTTTAATTGGATTAATTTTTTTTTACCGTTGAGCTCTAAGAGTTCTTTATATATTATGACTTCAAGCCCATTTATCAAATTCATAACTTGAAAACATATTGTTTAATCCAAAGTTACAAGATTTATTCTTATGTTTTCTAAGAGTTTTATACATTTAAATCTTACATTTAGTTTTGTGATCCAGTTGAGTTTTTGTTGTTTTGTTTATATGTTGTGAGGTGGGCATCTAACTTCATTCTTTTGCATGTGGATAGCTAGTTGTTCAAATATTTGTTGAAAAGACTATTTTTTCTCATTCAGTGGTTCTGACACCCTTGTCAAAAACCTATTAATCTTAAATTTAGGAGTTTATTTCTGGACCTAAATCCTATTTCATCGATCTATATAACTATCTTTATGCTGGTAATACACTGCCCTGATTACTGTGGCTTTGTAGTAAGTTTTGAGATCAGGAAGTGTGCGTTCTCCTAATTTGTTTTTTTTTTAAAGGTTGTTTTGGCTATTCTGGGTTCTTTGCATTTACATAAGAATTTTAGGATCCACATGTTCATGTCTGCAAAACAGGAGGTTGGGGTGTTCATAGGGATTGTTTGAATCTGTAGATCAGGTTGAGGAGTATTTCTTTCTTAACAATATTGAATCTTTTAATCCATAAACATGAAATATCTTCTTTTTTTCTTAGTTCTTTAAAGTGGTGTTTTGTAGATTTTAGTATGCATGTCTTATACTTCTTTTGCTAAATTTATTTCTGAGTATTTTACTCTTTTTGATGCTATCATGAATGGAATTATTTTCTTTATTTCATTTTAGAATGTTTATTGCTAATATGTAGAAATACGATTTATTTTTGTATGTTAATCTAGTATCCTGCCAATTGCTGAACTTAGCCCCTGCCATTTTGATAACTAGAAATTACTGCCATACATTTCCAAAAGCTAGTGGGTGAGAGAAGGTGGTATCCTGCCCAAATGAGAATCTCAAATGAAGAGAGCCTGAGCATGGTCTGAAAGGTTTGGGATGGATCCCAGACAATGAAATGATTCTGCCTAATAAAAATTGGGTTTATTAGAATTGTCAGCTGTTAATGTTGGAAATTGGGATTGATAAACTTCTTGACATGGAAGAGGAGAAATGAATGATATGAATATACTTGAGAGAGTAGACTTATAGCACTCACGGTAACAAGTGAGTACTAAGGAGTACAAAAGTCAGAGAAATTTCTTGTGGTGGGGATGGCAGAAGAATTTTAATATGTCTTATATTGTATTTTTATTTTATACTGTGCACAAATATCTCTTGATTATAACTAATCCTTTAGTCAGATACTGTAATACCTTTGTTATCTTCTGTGTTGGACAAATGAAGAAGAGATTTCTTGATTAGGACAACTAGGAATTAAAGGAATATTCATCTGACATGGTATGGGAATGAAATACTCTGGTTAATGTTAGTTTATTTTAAAAAAGAATCACTATTACGTTATATAGTTTACTGATTTCCAAAGAACTAGAATATTGCAAAATGTATTTACATTAAACTTTTCCTGGACTAAAGGGCAACATGGTAAAGTGTTTATAACATAGAAGAAAAGGGGAAAGACAGAGAAAGACATGCTCTAGGAAGTGTTTTTCTTAGATTGTCATATATTAACATAGCATCTATGCTGTAGAGATTTTTATTATCATCATCCCATTTCGCAGATGAGGAAACTAAAATTCATGGAAATTTAAAAATTATCTTGGGTAATGCAGCTAGTAAGTGGTAAAATTAGGTCCCTCATTTCAAACCATTTCCACAATTTCCACTATATTGTGCTGCTTTTTAGGGCAGCTGTGTTGTCCAACTGCAGCAGTACTGGTCACGTACAATACACTGTGAATGATTCCTGCTAGAGTTGGCAACACAGCAGTCCTGAAAAGGAAGGATTCTGGTTCCAGCTATACAACCGGGGAAAGTCACATGCCCTTTCTGAATTTTAGTCTTCACAGCTGTACAATAGAGATCCTGATAATCATCTCTTAATGACTACACTGGACTTTGTTGTGAACCAGAAGAGATAATGTGCAAGGCTTTGTAAAAATATAAATAAGGGCAGATAGCAATAAGAAATTGTGAAGAAGCAGAATTCATGTCAGTCTTTTAACTTGTCTTCAGGTCATCATGACAAACATTATCTTTCTACTTAGAGGTGTGTTGCTGGTGCCAGCACCTGGAGAGTTTTAGTTAATAGAAGGCTGACTGACAGAGGCTTGCCCCCAGGTGTTTCTGTGGAATGAAAGCCTCCTTGAGTGAGGGACTGCCCAGCTATACCCGGATTCTATATTTAAAGGTGGATCCTTGGGAGACAGCTGGAGAGGCTGTGCTTGACTGGGAGTCTGGCAAGCTGCTTAGTATCCTCCTGAAGAGGAAATGAAAAGATCTTGTAGCATGTTCTGTCAGGGGTCTGCAGGAAATGGGAAAGATTGCCCTATTTGTTATATTTATTGGAGATATTATTATTTGTTTTATGCTGTGTGGAAGGAGGGCCAGAGCTATAATCTATTGATCATTTAGTTTTATGAAGTTCTCAAATGGGTGATCTGGTATTTTTCTGACAGAGAGGCTATGGTTCCTGAACACCAGTAATAAGATTGTCATGTCATTTTTTTCTCTGTGGTCTTTTTATTGCTTTTTATCTCTTTGCTGATATTACCTCTCCCCAACCTCTCCTCCCGCCTTGCAACTTTTTTTTTCTTTTTTTTTTTTTTTTTTACCTCTCAGGGCCATGTTTAGGACCATCTTGATTCATTTCATAGAATCTGCCCTATGCTTTTAAGAGATTACTCATCTTTGCTTTTCATGTTTCATCCTGTGAAACAGTTTGCCCACTGCAGTCACTGTTATAAAGTCTTTATAGTAAATACTGGAATGTAACTTGGGAAGAACTAGGTCAGCGAAGCAGAGACCAAATGTTCATTTTGCAGCCACAGTGTGAGCAGATGGGTAACAGAATGAGGTAGCTCTCTTTGTGGACCTCCATTTTCTGTAAACTCTTTCAGGATCTCCTGGGATTCATGCTCCTTCAGGATCCCTGAGAGTTTTGAGCAGATGAAAATTGAGAATGATGTCTTTTTAAGATAAGTCACCAAGGTTATTACCCTCCTTTCTGTTTTGTTATCATAGAGAATAAATTTGATGAGATACATTCTTTTCCCCCCTTATCACCTAGCAATGCACTAAAGAACACAAAATCTCCCTGGGAAATACCACTAAACAGCTTGGCTCTCAACAGACAAATGAGGGGCATTTTCCCGAGGTGGTCACCCGTGGCCTCAACATGGCTGAAACTTCGTTCTGCCCTCCTGCCAGGCAGTCACCTAGGGAGGCGGTTCCAACTCATTCATAGGCTGGCTATGTCTTTGCTTCCAAGGAACACAGAGGTAAGAAAGAAAAGCTGTTTTAAAGAAAACAAACCAAAACAAAAACCAAGAGTATACCTTTGAGGAATAGATTAAAATGGAGGCAAAGGCAGTAGAGAGATTCGTAATAGCAGGCAGCCGGTGCCCAGGCTAGTGAAGAGTTAAGCTCTGAATGACTGTGGGAGGCTGGTGTTATGACTGGGGAACAACTGCCTAATGTCTTTCAACCGGACTGTTTAGCAAAGCTTCATTATGAACGTAATTGTGTGCTTGCGCAGGCACAGCGCACGGAGGGAATGCTCACAGTAAAGGTATGATTGTATTGCCCGCTGCCATGCCAATTACTGGATATTAATGGCAGGATGGCATGCATATGCCGGAGCTGGGAAGCAGAAGGTTAATAGACGAACAGCACCAGAAGAGCCCATTTATCAGTTTCTATTTATCTCTCCTTGGGAGGTGGCAGGTTTACAGTAAATACCTTCTGTCCTTCTAATTTCCTAATGATGGGGATAATGATGGAGAATGGTGAAGTCATTAAGTGGGACAGGCTCTGTGCATCACTCTGTCAACCACATCTCCCCAAGACCTGCAATGAGGAGTGATGGGGCCCAGCTGTTCACCAAGATCCAAGCTCCTCCTCCAGTTCCCTCACCGTAAACTGCAGGCTTGGGACATGGTTCCCCCGATGAAGAAGATGGAGCCCCCAGGTGGTTGGAAAAGCATGAGAGAAGGAGAGCAAGGCTCTTCAGATGGGAGTACAGTTTTAAAGGCTGCTCTCCCTTTTTACAGAACCTGGAGGGAGCACTCTTGATACAAGCTGAAATGCTTCTCCAGCGATGCGAAAGCTACTATGAATTGTATGTAGAATTAGATAATGAATAAGTAATTGAAGTGGGTGTGCTGGGGGAGGGCAGAGAAGCAGATTTCACCAAATGTTTTTTTTTTTTTTTAAACTGGGAGAAATTTAAAATATATATAATTGATTTTATCACCTCACCTATAAATGGACTGGAGACACTTGAGGAAAGTCCCTTTTGCAGAGGTAAAGTTTTTTTCTTTAAAATTCCGAAGGCAGACAGCTTTGATTGATTGGCTTTGATGTGCTTTTTTTTCTAATAGTGATCACAAGGTATCTATTGCATTTAATTGTTATATACGGATTTTTCAATTTTTAGTTATTGCCTAAAAGTAACTTGGATTTGCCTTCATAGTTTATAGAGCACGTGAAAAATTATGAAATTATTTTTTATCTTTTTAATTTGGGAAGCCCACTGGCTATTTATAGAATTTGCTCTCTGTAAGTTGAGGCAAGCTGTTATTTTACCTGTATGTGTTAGGATTAGGAGAACTACTTAGTCCAATAGCAAAACATAAAGTGTAGCCTAATTAATGTAGTTCTCTTAGTATCGGGGATATAGTTGGGCATTAAGAATAGACTGAGAAAATTTAGACAAATACAGTATTATTGGTACTCTGTTTCTCTTTCATGGCTTGCTACTCTTTGCCCACTTAATTGTTTTCTCTTTTTATAAATCTATTCTCCTCAGAACACAGGATGGAAAATAGAGCTGCATATGGTGCCCAGATTTGTATATTTCAGATTTAGACCCTGAAGACAGACCAAATCCACCAATCTTTATCTGTCTCTCTGTCTCTTCCTGCCTTCCAATCCAGGGGTGAAACCCTGTCCCAGTTATTTTCCCATGTAGACTGGACATTGAAACCAGTCATGTGAACATATGTGCCATGAGGACAGAGGGACAAGGGGAGTACCAGAGAAAGAGAAATTATGAACTATGGAGACAACCTGTTAGGCATGCACTGGAGCTAAGCCTTATTGAATCACCTGGTGGTAGGAAACGAGAAAAGCACAGTCCTTTCCAGATTTGTCTCTTGAGAAATTCACTTCAACAACATAACTGATAAGCACTCTTAGCATCAGACCTGGATCAATTCCCTGTTCTGTTACTTATTAGCTGTATGATCACTTTCTACCTTCCTGTGATATCAGCTCTGTAATAGGAATGGTAGCACTGTACCTGCTGAATGGGGAGTCATGAAAATTAGATGAAATGATGCCTTTGAAGTGCTTAGTCAGTATCCCATACAGAGAAAGTTCCCTATATATGTGGAGGCTATAATAGTGGTCAGTATAAATTTTTCAACTCAAGATGACAAACCAGTTACTTATAGCAAACATGGTAGACTTTATTTTCAGAAATGGCCCTAGTGAAAGTTCCAACCCTACATTCTCTTTCAGGTCATGGTCACTCCCAACAAGATGTGGAGTTATTTCTCCTTTTCTTGAAATTTGGTGGGCCTTTATGACTACTGCAATGAACAGAATGCAGCAGGAGTGACACTGAGTAATGCTGGATCATGCAATACAATATGGCTTCCACCCAAGGTCAGTGTCAAAGGCATGTGACCTGTGCAACCATGCTCAAAAGGGCCCCATGCTTCGTTTAATGCTTTATTGTTGCCATCTTGAAATTCTTAGTAATTTTTGAACTAGAAGTCCTACGTTTGCAATTTGCAATGGGCTTCACGAATTATGTTGCCAGTCCTGCTTCCACATGGCTCTCTATCTCTTGGGACATATCCTAAACCAAAGTGTGAGAAGACCAGCTATGCTGAGGACATCATGCTGGAGAGGCAACGTGGAAATTACTTTGGGTTAGAGAGAGATGCGTGAGGAGTTCTAGATCCTCCAGCCCTGAGCTATTTGAGTCTTCTCAGCCCAGGTGGCAGATATGGGAATGACAAATCTTCAGATGATTCATAACCCAAACTTTAAGTCACTCAGCTGACATTGAGTAGAACAGAAACGAGCTGTTCTGATGAGCAAAATAAATGTTATTGTCTTAAGCTGCTAGATTATTGAGTCATAGGTAACAGGAACAAAACTATTTCTGAGAATAGCATTGAGAATGGTTGTCTCCTTAGTTCATAATTTCCCTTTCTAGTTATTAGAGAGGGAATGATCAGTTTTTCTAATCTGGAGCACATTAACACATACTAATGTTAATATTACATGAAACATCATTTTATTTTCATCTTAAAAAGTTTTCAGGATTTTTTGTATCACAATATTACCATATTATTGGCAGTAGTTTATATCGTTCTATGAATATGAAGAAGTAATCTAGCAAGGGCAATGCAATATATTAAAAACTAAAAATCACAAATGCTTAGAATCACAGAAAAATAAGTATAATGAATATAATGCTAAATGTAGCTGTCATTTTTTTAATTTAATTTAAATCATTTTGAGTGTTCATTATGTATTGGGCATTGCACTGGGTGCCAGAGATCAAAAGGTCATGGAGGTTACAGGTAGGTGTGGGTAAGGGACAGATAGTAAACAAATACACATGAGTGCATTTATTAATACAAATAATATTATGTGCTATGAAAAAGAAATCAATGGGGAAACAACTGAGAGAGAACATTCAGAAAAGGCCATGTGAATGAAATGAAAAGGAGCCGGTCATGTGAATACTGGGAGAGGCGTGTCCTTAGCAGAGACCAGTCTTCAAAGACCGTCAGATCAAAAAGGACTTCACATTTTTCTGTGCCAGGAACTGTAATAAAGGAGTCTTTTTGTAATTAGTGGGAAGTTCGGATATGAAGGCCTAGAAAAACATCAAGAAAATCTGAGGAAATTTATTTATCTTTTCAAGAAAATCAGGCATAGGACTTTGTATTATGGTTACCAGTCTTTCCTTTTCCTTTGTTTTTCCTCTCAATTTTTTTTTTATAGCTGTTGTCTATGAGACTTATTTTTTTTCTTAATTCTAGATATTTTTAAAGAGATAATCTTAGATACTAGAGGGAAAAAACATTGTTATTTTGGGTAAATACAAGAAAAGCATGTCGTTGATTAATTGAGATTGTTCTGTAAAGTAATATTTCAGTAGTCTAGCATTCACTGAAACCCAAGCTATGAAACATTCTTTAAGAGTTGGTTTATTTGTTCAGTCAATAAATATATTATGTTCCTGTTACGTGACTGGTGTAATGCTTGGCATTGGAAATGCTCTCTGCACTCTTGACAGCTAAATATCTAGATTTTTACAAACTAGAATCTAGACCGTAGATCAAATATAAGCAAGTAAACAAGCAGCAGTTACATAGTTTTCATATAGTAAAGACTGTGAAGGGAGAAGTGCAGGTGCTAAAGGATTTGGGATGAAATCGGGGATTATTTTAATGTGAACGTGGCACCATTATTGGATAAGGTGATACAGATCTTAAATTTTAGTGAAAATGTTACTATCCATTCATGGATTATTTACTTTGTGGCTTAGCCATGATCAATATTTAATCTTACATCGCCTCTCTCCTGGTTCTGTGATATGTATTTAGGAATACTTAGCAATGATGATTGAAAACACAAATCTACTATAAAACACTATTAGCCAAAATGAACTGCAAAAAGTAATACAGATAACATTTGGTTGATCTGCTGTTTGGAGATTTTTTGTGGGAAGTGCCTAGCACAAAGTCTAGTATGTACACACTAATTATTAGTTTCCTTATTTTTTTTTCCTCTATGAGAGTAAAAAGATGATCAGGTTCAAAAACAGGGCGCTAAGAAGAATACGAACACTAATACAGATAGAAAGTAATAAAATTGGCAGAAAATGGTATGAGATCAGGAGCTTGGCAGTTTTTCCTTGAGTTTAAATTCCATCATTCTGAGTCATAATCTGTAGTTTTATCATTTCAACATTGGCAAAGTAGTGTTTTCAATGATTTCATGACTGTTTTATAGAATATAAGATGAAATAAATTAGTGGAAAATGCTCTCTCTTAATAATACAAATTTTCCTCATCGGATCCATTTTCTGAATTTGAAACGATTTCTTTAAATCACTCTTAAATTAATGAAACCCCCAGTTGTGTTGCGTAAGGTATATATTCACCTATTTTAAGGGAGAAAGGCAGTTTTATTTTAGAATACATTTGGCAGTTTACTTACGTACTTTAAAACACTTCCCATTAGAGGCGAAGCAGCTATTTTGTGGACTTTTTTCAAGTTCCTGGTTGCCACACAGATTAGCTTTATTTAAACACATGACAAAAATCAACAACACTCAAAGCTTATTTCATAAATATTTCCTTGACAGCTTCTCTTTCATCTCCTACACAAGGGATTCTCAATGCCGGTGGGGGAGAAAAGTTGTAATTATCTGTGGCAGCTTTTTTCAGCTATCCATGTCCTTTGCCCTACCCTAGATTTAGAAGCATTGGTATACATTAGTGAAGAGTGACTCTGGCTCTTCTAGTTTCCCCTGAAGACCCTTATTTAACTTCAGAATGAAAGACTGGAAACGTCTCTATGTAGCTACTTCTCAGATATTCCTAAATAGTGGTAAGAAGCATAAGTTCTGACTCAGACTTGCCTGCTTGAGCTCCAAACTCAGGTTATCACATGTCTGGGAGGAAAATGGTTTATTCTACCTTCCTAGGTTCTTCTGGCTGGTTTAGGAATTAAATTGACATGAGACGCATTAATAGGAGAAAATCAAGTTTAATTTTGTACGTATGGAGGTCTCATATGATATGGGACCTAAAGAAAGGACCAAAACAGACAGTTTTTATATTTTTTAGACCAAAAAAAAAAATTGTAAAGAAGAATTGACAAAACAGAAACTTAGGCTTGGGTACTAATTAGTGAAGAAACTAAGCTTTCTTGATTCTGAATTTTCTATCTCTGGCGATCAGGATATCTCTTTACCTCCCAGTGCGTGGAGGGTACCTTTCACGTGGGAGATTTGTTTCCTGCTTTCAAGGAGACAGAGAGGAACATCAGAGTGTCCTTCTTGTACTGACTGCTTCTCAAGTAACTAATGAGAGGGATACCAGCATCACTTAGTTCAGTGGTGGCTGCTCTCTGTAGCACAGGGCTGAAAGCAGGAGATGCCGTTGTGAACTGGGCCCGCTGATAGCAATGGGGATAATAGAATTCTAAAATAACAGAGGCCAGGTCATAGTGCATAATCATCAGAAGTTGAATGGCCATAATTATTGTAATGAATGGCAAGGTTACAGGACACCTAAAGGCTGCCCACCGACTTAACCTAGGAGCTGGGGCAACAAGTTCTTTGAAGGGGATCTAAGAGCTATCTCCATTTTCACCACAGTGTCCATGAGGGCAGAATAAGTGGGCAATTAACAAGGATTTTACTTAATTTCTACAATCAAAAGATACGAGGAATACATGACCAAGAGGCTGAGAGGTTACCCTAACAAAAAGGCACAATTCTTTGCCCAGTGTCTAGACCTGAGCCTGTTTATAGACCCAGAATGCATTAATTAAAGGAGGTGTTGTTTCTCCAGAGGGAAGCATGGTAATGATCACCCCAATCCTTCCCAAAAGAGACCCGTGGCAATTTTCATCAGCAGCTATATACTGGGTAAATGGGAGTACCCAGACATCTTAAAAACTGTTGCTCATGAGATTTGAGTTAACACTGATACCTGGAATCCTGAAGCATCATTGTAAGCCAGCTGTTAGACTGAGAG
>NW_011888837.1:6696759-6703371 GCF_000151845.1 Pteropus vampyrus
AAGTTCTCTGTGCCTCCTAACTCCAAATTTTGTTTCTCTCCATCCACAAGACCGCACTTCATGCTCTCTTAGCTCATATTAGATTGTGCAAACTGACAGTATGGAAACTTGGGCAAGCCACAGTGGGTATACTTTTATGGGTTAAAAGAATAGATTTTGAAGATAGTTTTTCCCCCCAATAAGAGACAGAACATTATATTTTTGGTTGCTGTAAGTATATGAGTCTAAGAGTTATGTGAAAAGGCAAGGTGAGAGAGGTGTTCAAAAGAATGGGACAAGAAGTGTAAGGAGTACAGGCAACACTATCTGCTGCAGGGCCAGTCCCTAACCATTTAGTCAACTGTATTGAACTAGACTTTGTAAAGGCTAATAAAAGGGTCACGTGATACTCCTTGGCTGATATTACAATTTATAATCTCGCTGGGAGACAGATAAACACATGTGAAGTACAGTCATTCCCTCCTCTTCAATTGCTTTATGCCACTTAATTTTTATGAAAGACATACATTTGTGCCTGCTTGCACTAACTGAAAGAAATCCTAAGAGGACTTTTGCTTTTACAAAGAAAGGGCAAAAATAAAAAATAGCGTTCAGTATTTGTTTTCCAGCGAGCTGTTATAGAGGCAGCACACATCCTGAGCAGCAAGAGTGGCCCCGCCGAGCTCCTTCCCCAAGAACCACACTCAGCATCAAGCCCCAGAGCTTTGAACTGTGTCTGTGAGCATCTGTGCTTTCTCTCAATTTATTTTGTGGATTCGTTAGCAAGATGTGTCACCATTTTGGTTTACGAAAGTTTTCATAAGAAAGCTCTACCTTTGGGTAGTGTGGGAAGCCTGTATACTGAAACTGGATAAGCTCGTCTGTCTTGTTCACTGTTTCATCTCTAGAACATAGAACAGTGCTCGGTACCTATAGATGTTCAGTATAAATATTTACCTAATAAGCAATTGCACATATGATTAAGAACCCAGATAAGTAGAATAGAAAATAAAGTCTCTAGGAATTTGGAAAGGGAGCAATCATTATAGAATGCAATCATTTGAGAAAATATCAAAGAAAATGAGAGCTTGAGGTTGCCAAGAGGAATGAGATGACAGAAAATGTCAGAAGAAGGGCTACAGTACTTAGAGGAGATAGGAGGGTAAAAGAAGCCTAAGACATGCAGGAGGAGGGAGACTCCCCATCCGCTACCCCGTTTGGCCAGTCCTTATTGCCTGTGCTGTCCAATTCTTGCCATTTCTGATCCCTTCTCAGCATTTAGTCAGGTGCCAAAAGCTTGTGTGAAGAACAAATTCTTTAGAAATTAAGGGGACCTCTAAAGATCACTATAAATTAGGTAGACTATGGTTTTGAGATAAAATTATCAAACTTTAAGGAAAAATTAGTTGAAATTCTTTCAAAGAAGTTGAAGAATTGGGACAATTTCTCTGAGAATTAGACATTCTGAAACTACATATTGATATCTGCTAAAATGCAACACATTCCCAATACTAAGATATTTGTGACAAGGGTGAGGTGAGAGGGTAGGAAAAGAGTTTCCTACTGCTAGTCGCATACTCCCTGAGTCGTCACATCTTTGAGAGCCCATATGAAAGGATCCAATCTTGTAGATCACTGGGAATAACTTAAAGTCTCAGGAGACAGTGTGAAGGTTGTTCCCTTCTGTGGTTCCTTTTCCTTATGTTACCGGCCGATGATACATAGAGACCAGAGGAAACAATCGAAATGTTTGTATCTAGAAATTGCAGGCTGCTTTAGGAACAAAATTACCGTGACTGAATTATAAGTAGATGCATCAGTGCATTTAGCAGTTGCCTCCTTAGCTTTGAAATATAACATAAATCAAGATGTACATTAATAAAGATGGTATAAAACATCTGTGGATTCTAAATAAGGTAAAAAATCATATTAGTCATCATACAAACAATGTATCTGATAATTTCCATAAAAGCAGAATGTATCTAGGAACTCAAATAGACAAAAGAGCTGAAAGAGAACTTTTATTCCAATGCAAATAATGTTCAAAAGGAACTATCTGTTGTGCCCTCCGCCCTCCTCTAGAATATAAGGAATATTTTAAATAGAATGATTCCATTTCTTTAAGACACATTCTTCTTGAAAGAAAAGAAAAATAATGTTTTGAAGCACATAATTGCAAGCAAATGATCCTCTGGGTATCTAAGAAGTCACATACTGTTGGTTAGCGTTTGCTGGAAGAGTTTGCTGCTTTATCCTAGACACAGATTCTGCCTCTAAAATTCTTGACTACCATCAGTTTTGAAGAAAGCTGAGTCCTAAATATCCTATTCAAAAATACATGGGCATTCTTATCTCAGGCATGGTCATTGTGAATATTGTTTGGCATCAAGTCACTTATGTGCCCAACTGCATAATAGTCTCAGCTGATATATTTCTACTAGCAGCAAAAAGAACTGAAGGTGGTTGACTATGTGCGTCATGAGGCGTTTAGAGAAATTCTTAAGTCATCATGTACTTTCCTTTTCCCTGCATAATGACACCTGACATTAATCAGGTAGCTTTAGAAATCACAGATGGGGAAAGTTGTGGGAATAAGAGGCAGGTCTCTTTTTTCCTTTGTCCTTAAAAATATAAAACTTCTTATTTCAACAACCATTGAAGCTGCTAACCTGAAGTTAGCAGTTTGTTTCATTTGTAATTTGTGCTGTATAACAATGAGAATGATGTTTTCGTTATTCGTGGTATATCAGTCTATTCCTTTCTATGCCCCCATTAACAATAAAAACCCATGCAGTTTTCAGCCATTATCATTTTTCTCCTGATAAACCATCTGTGACATGGAGACCTTGAAGCTGGGAGTTCCGGCCACAATGCTCAATAGACTGTGCACATAGCTTTTTCAGAGGTAACTGCTGTAAAAAATCAGCTCCTCTGTTATATTTCTCTGTTATGATTTTTCTCTTGCTCCTTTTTATATATCTAATGTAATGCGAGTTCACATGAATTCAGCCAACGGCTTTTTTCCTGACAATAGAAACCACATCTAAGACTTTTACTGGGTGCTAGAGCTGCCCTTTCCCTTAATTCTAGCTGCTCTTGCTGCTATATTTAATTTAGGAGCTGGAAGGAAAATGTTCTCACTAGAGAGCTACTTTGTCCCTCTTTTATAGTCTTTCCTTACAGAGTTCAGGAGCCATCTGCCCTTTGGATTAAGTCCACATGAACTGATCTTGCCACAAGTGAAATGAAAAGGAATCAGATGACAAATAAAGTCTTGTCCCTACCAACTGGTTTCACACATAACTCTCTCAAGCCTGCTGGTTTTGGCTTCAAGTGTTTGTGAAGCTGAAGTGATAATATGTGGTAATGTGGAGATAATGTTTAAAATCAATTATAAAAGTAGATTTAAAGTAGGTATCCATGAATCAATTTTTTATATTTGTGCATGTGTATACACACACACACACACACACACACACACACACACACACATACATACACATATATATGGAGATATATATACCTATATATATGTGTATGTATATATTTATACATAGATAGATATCTATCTATCTATCTATCTATCTATCTATCTATGTATATTTTAACAAATTGGCACATATGATTGGGAAGTTTGGGAGTGTCTAGAATTTGATGGAAGAAGCCAACAGGCTGGAGACTCCGGAAAGAGTTGCAGTTTAAGTTCAAAGGTGGTCTGCTAGTAGAATTCCTTCTTAGGAGAGGTCAAACTGTTCTATTAAGGCTTTCAACTGATTGTATGAGGCTCACCAACATCATAGAGAGTAATCTGCTCAACTCAAAATCCACTGATTTAAATGTTCATCACTTCCTTCACAGAAACATCCAGAATAATGTTTGACCAAATATCTACATACCGTGGCTCAGCCAAATTGACAATTAACCATCACAGTTCATATATACCTCTTAGTATTATGTAGGCAATACCCATAATTAGATATCACTTGGGAAATTTACAAAAACTGAGAGTCATATGGGAAAGATAATTTTTCATAAACATCACAGAAAAATAACTTACTTTTAAACTTTTAGTTATCAACCGTTAACTACATATACAATCAGAAAGTCCTTTTCCGATTCTACCTTGGGTTGTGGTACCTGGTATTATGTTGTTCTTTCAGGGAGCCTTCCTGTTTTAATAGACATCTGTAAGGTCATTATATACTCTAGTAGTTTTAATTTCTACAAGTAAGAAATTGGGTTGTTGCTTCAAGGTAGAATTTATTTTAATTTGGGGAGAAATTACAAAATAAGGACACTGTATATATGTACTTATGTGTGTATGTATTTTGTGTGTGTGTGTATGTTTAAATTTTATTTCTTACCAAGCCATCGAATGTTTATCAATTAGAAGAAACTCTGTCTTCAATTCATAAGGCTTTGAGGGTGACCATGTTTTACCTCTGTGGTTGAATTTTATTTTTCCTTCGAGTGTATCTAAGCTAGTGAAAGAACCTTCTAGACAAAGGGGTCTCACTTGTTACCTCAAGGACTCCTTTGTTTTCATCTTAACTGAGATGCAGGACACCCTTTTCCTACTTTGCTCCAGAAGAAGAATGACACAAACATGGAGAGCAATACTGAGTTGAAGAAGGCAATATGAATTTTGGGGGAAAAAATGTCTTTTTATGCATAAGTTAAAAATGGAAGCCCAGGCTCTACTGTTTGTAGAGAGTGGCCAGTTATCAACTCGTGGGGAGTACAATCAATATTAATAGTATGAAAAATAAGTTAATTGTTTCTTCAGTGGGTTTGTACCAAACCTAATTTTGCTTCATATCCCGAGTCTTTTACATTTTAGTAATAAGAAGAACAGGACAGATTGTACTATAGACAGTTGAGAGTTTAGATGTATCTTCTTGGCAGTACATTGTTCCTTTAAAGTAAATTATCTCCTATAAGCAATTTAACTTCATGGAAAAATAATTTTTCTTAAATGAGATAAGAGAAAAAGTTTATTTTCCTCTTGCTGCTTAGGGCCAGGTTTCATGATCACTATGCTAATAGGCAGATAAAAACCTTACAGAGATGTAGTTGTAATATGTGGGGAGGATTAATAACTTTTGGAGACATTTCTCATCTAGTCTGATCTGATTGTTCTTATACATGAGATGTTATCAGCATCTGAGTTGAACGTAGAAAGTAAAATTGAGCAAAACTAGAGACAAATGAATCATGGCTTTTGAACAATAATATTTAGAAAGATATCCAATTTAAAATTGACATTAGTTTTAAACTTTCTTTGCTAGCTGCCATGGTCTAGATATTAGACTATAGTCAAAATCTGCTTTATTCTTAGTTTTGTACCTATTTAAAAATAAAGCATGTCTTTTTATCAATGAATTTTTCATTTGCAAAATGGATGATCTTAATCTGACTTATTTATTAGGGAACTGACAAATAATGTATTTCAATTGTGTGGTTTGGAAAACATATGCTACAGATACTAAGTTTAGAATATTTAACTTCACAGAGTATGAGTATCATTACTAGGTCAGTTATTGAATATTTTCAAATGTTTATTTCACTAATTTGATACAAGGCCCAGAGAATAACAGTAAAAATGATGACCTGTCTCAAATATTCTGGAAAAACATAATTAGGACGATAATCATAGGATTTGGAGAGCTTCTGTTTATTCAGCAAGTGCTTACCTTGTGCTTTGTGTATTGGGATAGGTACCAGGCATATTGTTTTATATAGCAGAAGCATGGTCCAGGCTTTCGTGGTCCGCTTTAAGTCCAGTGGAGAAGATGCACAATAAATACATACAAACACATACACACATGCATATACTTTGTGATAAGTGCTATAAAACAAAAGAATTGGGTACTGAGAGGGAGAATAACTTTGGTAGTGGTTTTGGTAATGGAAGTCTACTTTGGATTGCAAGGTCAGGAAAGATCTCTCTGAGATGACATTTATGCTAGAATGTGAATGATAGAATGTCATGCAAAGAATGAAATAAAGTATTCCAAAAAGAAAGGAGAACATGTGTGAAAGTTCTAAGGCAGGAAAGACCTTAGGGAATTCCTGTAATTCCTGTAATATGCTCCAATGAATTGGAGCATAGAGAACAAGAAGGATGGTAGGGGTTTGGAAGGAAAGAGGGGAGTTTCCACTCACAGTGCTCAATTCATCATAGTCATGATCATTGTAGGCATTAGGGTCTTACTGTAAATGCAGGAGGAAGCTAGTGAAAGGTTTTATACAAAGGTAAATATGGTATGATCATTCACAGAAAGTTGAAAACTCGTAGCATTTATTTCATAGTTTTAAAAATATAGGATTAATGTGATATACCACATTAACAAAATGAAGGATAAAAAACATGTTCATCTAAACAGATGCAGAAAAAGCATTGACAGAGTTTAACATCCATTTATGATAAAACTCTCAAAAGAAATAGGTATAGAGAGAACATACCTCAGCATAATAGATGCCATATATGACAAGCCCACAACTAACATCATACTTAATGGCAAAAAGCTGAAAGTTTTTCCTCTTACAATCAGGAATAAGACAAGGATGCCCATTTTTGCCACTTACTCAACATAGAAATCCTAACCAAAGCAATTAGGAAAGAAAAAGAAA
>NW_011888837.1:6704736-6734394 GCF_000151845.1 Pteropus vampyrus
GTGAGGACGTAGGGAAAAACCCTTGTGCACTGTTGTTGGGAAGGTAAATCGATGCAGCTACTATGGAAAACAGTATGGAGTTCCCCCACTCCCAATTAGAAATAGAACTACCATACGATCCAGCAATTCCACTTTTGGATATTTATCCAAAGAAAATGAGAACACTAATTTGAAAAGATATATGCACCCTCACGTTCACTGCAGCATTATTTATAATAGCCAAGATAGGGAAACAAATTAAGTGCCTATCAATGGAAGAATAGATAAAGAAAAGGTATCTATCTATCAACTACACACATACATATATACACAAACATATACACATATATACAATGGAATATTATTCAGCCATAAAAAGAATGAAATTTTGTTATTTGTGACAACGTGGGTAGACCTTGAGTACATTATGCTAAATTATGTCAGAGAAAGATAAATACTATATGGTCCCTTTTATATGTGGAATATAAAACAAACTCCCCAAACCAAGCGCATAGAGATGGAGTAGGAGGAGAATGGGTGAGGTTGGGGGTGTCAAAGAGTAAAACAAAAAAAAGTGCAGTTGATGTAAACCAGGAAAAAAAAAGTATAGAAATCTGATTTTTTTTCACACTTAAGTTCCTAAACATTTTAACTAGTTCTTAATTTCTAAGAACTAGCAGTCTTAGGGTTTTGTTTTGTTATGTTAGCTTTAGAGTCGTTTTGGTAGAGAACTAGCAGTCATCTATAATAATTACTTAGGAGAAAGGAAAAATTGTGCAGCTTGACTTGGGAAGGTTGTTTAGCCATTCTTTTCCATGCCAGAACTCTGAATGTTAAAAATAAAATATGGAAAAGTAAGGTTTAAGGCAGTGATCCAAGAATATTCTCTTTGAAGTATATTTACATTTTGTCACATTACTGACTACATTCTTTCCAAAATCTCTAGTAAGGAGTTATTCTTCAAAGGTAGTTCAGAAATACTGTACACACAATGGTTTCAGATACCATTTTAGTAAAACTATTGTTTACTATTCTCTATTTGACCTCACAATGGCCTAAATACTTTAGAGCTTCTTGCATGAGGCAGGAGAATGAGAGAAAATACTGAAGTTTCCATTATAAAATAATGTTTTCTCAGGAAATGATAGGGAATATTTCTTTGATTCTGTACCAAGCAGAAACCCAGGGCAAATGTAATAGTGATCATACTACGTCTTCCTCATAAAAGACAATGAGAGTATTTCATAGTGATTTTGATGGTGTACATGTTCTTTATGTTAATTTGTGGAAAATGAAAGAATGAAATTTGTTGTTTCGGGTGAAAGAATAAAATATACAAAACTCGAACTTTAGTTATACTAATAAAAAGAATTATAAAACTGATGAGAGAATATATATGGACTACATATGTTTTCTTTAAAAGTACAAAACATAAGTTAACAAATTTATAGTTTATATAATCTGTTTTCCCCATATTATAGGTGAATGAACTTAGAATTATTTTCTGCTTGCCTGGAATGTATTCCTACTTACTGTGGAGGATGTGCCTTTGAGTCCAGATTTTGTCTATGACAACCTGTGCCTACTTTTCCGGTTTTCAATTTTCTCTTTTGTAAAGGCCAAAACAAAGTAGCCACAGAGGCACGGGCCATGGCTCACATCTGGGACTTTCTTGCTGTCTGTACACTTGCCCCGAGTGGGTGAGGTGGGTGCTGCAGTTCAGCCTCTGCTGTCCTGCTGCTGGTGGACTCCATTCCCGCACCTTGAAGGAGCAGAAATTTGGTTCAGTTCTGAGAGATTTTCCTTCACTCCTTAGAAAGTTCGAGGAAGAAATCTGTGGTCATGATTGACTACAGTGAACAGGAAGGAGACTAAAAGACCCTAAGGTGGTTTCCATTAAGGAGGAATTTTACCCCAGGGGCACATTATAGTTAAGTTTCTTGGTTAACAGTCCCGTGGTTTATTAGTCTCTGACCTTGCACTGCTGATTTGAAGCTATGTAACCTGCTCCTGATTCTGTGTCCTCTTGCTTTGCCTGCTTTTGAAAGAAGAAAAAGGTAAAAGACTCAGTTTAGGATGATACTAATTTTGCACTAAAATGTGTGAGTGGTTTGGCCACTTCAATCTGTGGCTACCATATGATTCATTTAAAAAAATGTAGTTCTTTTGTTAAGGCTCATCTGCTGATATTCAGTTTTGCCACACACTACTGATAAAGCATCCAAATAGAAATACTTAGACATATCTTCAGTGACCTCATGTCATGTGTTTTATGAATTAATCCTTAAAGAAATTCCATGACCTAGATAATATTCCAATTCTAGAGTCAAATCCAAGGATCATAGAAATTAAATGACATTCAGAGTCACAAGTAATACCTGCCGAGATAGATGTTGTCCTGTGGCTGAAGGAGATTAGCACTCACAGACCTATTGGTTTTTTCCCTTGATTCACCAGCATGCTAAGTTCATCATTTCTGCAACATTAAGTATAAGAATAACGAGGGTACAACATAATCAAAATAGTAGCTTAACTGTTTATTTTTGAGGTATTAAAATGTCTCCATTGAGTATTCAGGGTAACAATTAAGCTTCTGGTAAGGCCAAAGGGTGAGAATGTTTAAATAAGTCTTTTTCTGCTATCCGTTATCAACTTGGAAAATCAATACTAATAGGGAAAGCACAAGAGCAATGGCTAAGTTCATTACACGTGATCAGAAAGGAAACACATCTACCATGTTAATGACGCTTTCAATTTATGGTGACATTTACTGAAAATACTCTGCGATATTTAGCAAAGTTAAAAGAGATGTTGCTCCCCAATTAACCAGAGGATCAAAGAGGGACGATTAGGGAGGGAAATGTTGCCTTCTTTTTTTTTTTTTTTTTGAGAAGCAAAATGTTTGGAAAGGTCAGGCTTTGAGTAAGCTAACCTCCACCACTTTTAGTATTCAGGTTGACTAATGAGCACTTTACTCATCATTCTAATGGATGCATTTATTCTGAGAAGGAATAATAAAGTGTTTTTTAGTAATTGGTGCTAATAGCAACCCTATAGACAAAAACTAAATAATTTCTCTTATTTACTTAATGGTCTAAAATATCTTAGAGCCGAATATAAATTATGATTTTATACTATAACATTTTAATTAAATATTTTGGATTCATTCATTTAATTAATCACTTAACAAATGTTTATTGAGCTTCTGTGTGTCAAGCCCTGTTCTTGACTCTGTAGAGATTGTAGTGTACAAAGTCCCCGACCTCAAAGAGCTTTTATTGTAGAAGGACATTATAGGAATTATATAGATATAGTTAAGAAAAGTAGTTTTGGCATCATATTATATTTGTGGTGGTAACATTTTCCCACTCTGAACATAGATATGGAGTGTATTAAAGGAATTGCATAGATCCTAACACCATCTCAAATAATGTGTGAATCCTCTCTATGTGAAAAAACTAGTAGTCATAAAACTTTAAATTTCAAGGTAGTTTCTAGGGTGCACAATACACCTTCTACTCTCTCCCTTACTTCCTCCTTAAACATATGTCACCTTGGGAAAAACATTCCTGTTTCAGCATTGCATGTAATTACAAGGATCTAAAATGGAAGGAACAAATTCTTTGTGGAAGGAAGCTATCTATAACTTTAGTTTTTAAGTGCTTGCTATTCAGGTGATAAACAAAGTTTAGTTAGATGTAATAGGGCCTAAAAACCACAGTAATAATAACTGCCATTTTTAGTGATTTCTGTAGAACATTGTCTCATATAAGTTAAAAGGTTTCATGGTCAAATAAGTTGGGAAACTCAAAATAGGAGCCTCCTGCTGGAAGATTTATTTTGCACATTACTATATCAAGGCTTTAAGGAGTCCTGAAATTGAGAAACCTCTTTAACCCAGTGATTCTCAGACATTTGTCCAGAGAACTATTTTCACATATATATAACTTACATTTAGGGAAAAACTCTTCTCTAAAAAAGACTAACTCTTGACCATTGCAACGAGATTTCCTCAAGATTTCACTAGGGTACAGTTTTGCTATACATTCTAATACCCTGAGAAAGTTCATAATTATAATACTGCTTACCTCCAATGTCTGTAATTGGCCTTTAGTCTAGGATGACTGCCATCTTTTTCTGCTCTTGCGAATACAAATCTGTTCAGCCTCCCCTTGTGACTGAACACGTTTGTTTCCTTTCTAAGTAAAATACAGGGTGTTGTATCCTGCTGAGTCCCATCTTGTTTGCAATATACCTGTTTCTCTAGCATGTCAAGGTTATTTAAAATTTCTCCTCGTGGTAAGCTAATATCTGTTTTTTTTCCAGTTTTCATCAAAAGTAATTTGAGGATTAAGTTATGTCACCTGCTGAGTTTTATCCTTCACAGTTTAAAATTGGCTCTATCTGGACAACAACATTTACTTGTAAGCATCCAAAATACTGAATTTCACATTCTCTGTTATCTAAATTTCTATTAAGAGCCTCTTAAGACAGAGATAGCTTCTGTCTTTTAAGACCTGATGCTCCTTTAACAATCAAAACATCCAAAGTCTGCCTCTCTTGGCACACTGATGTCTGCAGAACCCTTATCAACAGCTAGTGAAATATTGCAGCTTGTTTTGAAGTCCATATTGTATTAAAATAAATGCTAATTTTAAGGTAATCCTGATATGATTTCCTTAAATAGTATGTAAAGATGGATAAAACCCTCATTTTTTGTATGGTAAAGAAGTTTACTACAAAGATGCTGCCTGGGATTCTTATGGAAAGTAGCGTAGAGGAAACAAGTGAAGTAACTAAAAGGAATTCCTAAAATAAAAGATAATCAGATGTAAAACAGGAAATGTCATAATACGGCCAATTTTCTCCTCAAAGAAATGGAAATCATAGGTGAACCATTCAGTGAGTAATGTAGAACTTCAGATTCACTCAGATCTCCGTGGGTATGAAATAGTACAGAACTTCTGACTTTAATTGCTGGATGCCAAGTAGAGAAGAGAGAGCCATTATTTTCTTTAGAGTCTTAATTTATGCATTGGTTAGAGCTTACTCAGGCTTCCTAAGTCTAGGAGAGCAGAACAGTATTCTGGGAAAAGACCAGCTGTTTCCTAGCAAATGTTGTATATTGGTTTTTTGCTAAGAAACCCCTTCCCCCTACCTTTGGCAGTGAAAAAATTCCTTTTGTGGAAATAAGTAGAAATATATTTCTAGAAGAGAAAAAGAAGCTGATATGATAGTTTACTTCCTATCTATAACACAGATACTTAGATTTACCTGAAACCAGCAAGTTAATCATATCAAGTCAAATCAGTTAACTGGCAAAATATGAAAACAGTGTTTTTCTATGTTGCAGGCAATTATTGACTACAATTATTTTATTGATTACATCTTTCTGTTTTTCTTGTTTACTTTTGAACTTCTGAATGGGTGTTTATTACACTGAAAAAGCTAGAGATGAAATCTCCTTGTCAAGTTTAGTTTTAGTAACTGAATTTTACATGCCTAAGTGTGTTTATGTTTTAATTGGAAGACTGGTAACATATTCCATTTGATATGGCTAATACAAGAGCTTTTTCCTTCATTTTGGGTTCTCTTATTTTCTTTTTTTCCCCCAATAGATAGTATTGTATACATTTCATGTTTTTATACATGGGCCACCACGTTTGACAAAACATCAGGTCTGTTTCATTTCTTCATTGAGTAAATCAGCTAAAGATTCTAATAAAGCCACAGAATCTTTCACAGAATGAACAATGCCAAGACAGCTGGTCTCCTACATTTCCTCTCAGACATCCCCTTTCTTCCCATAATTCATATGCAGGAGTCTTTCTTTTTGATTTTGAAACTTAATGGCTAGTTAAGTTATGATGGGAAGATTGTATATCTTTAGAAGGTAGCTGAAGTGGCAAATCGTGATATTTTTCAAAGCACTGATTGAAAAGATGCTGAGTTGTTTCGGGATTGGGTTTGGAATCAGGAGTTTCCTAGATGATCCTCAAACTCTTAGGGGGAAGTTGCTATTTTAATGGATAAATAATTCTACTCATTTAAAAAACAGACATGTTATTCCTTTAAAAGGCTGTTTCTGTGTCTTTTCTCCCCAGTTAAAAATCTCTCATTTTGTAGCTGTGGCTTTAATTTGAAGCAATATGGTATTCTCTTTTCCCCCCATTCTAACTAAACAAACTCTGTAAGAATTAGCTTTGAGTTATTCCATCTGTGGACTTTTAATTTTGTCATAAAAACACAGAAGCCTGGCAGGGAACTCTTTCCAACTGGCTACATGTATCATCTTGTCTGAAAGCTGGTTAAGTAAGTATGGCATTTAAAATGAAATAAAAAACTTCATTTATGGAACTAGTTCACACAAAGTGTTTGCCCACTTCTTTGACCATCTGTTTATGTTGACAACTACCGCCCCGCATTGTGCCAAAGTGCCCTTGGCTATTAAAAACAATGTTTTGTGTGTGAGTGGTGTGTGTGTCCTCACACATGTATGTGTTTCTAGGGTGCCATTTTCTTGAGAAATGTCTTGTTAAAGGTTTCATAGGATCCATGAGGAGATATTTCAGGTCAGTTGCTATTGAGGAAACATTGCCCTGAAAATGCTATAAGCCCACTCATTTTTAAAGAAACTCTCTTCCCTCCCACCCAGCCTCCCCACATATTGAGATTTCTTTTGAAAGACTTTGAATATATTATCAAAATACCTGTTGAGTTTGGCTAGCATGGTAATGATATTATGTGTTGAAGGTAAATCCAAATAAATCTAAACCTTTCTGAGTACAGAAGTGCTTTGGAATGACTCAGGAATTCTAAACTGTTGGCAAGATGCTTTCTGCTAATAGGGATATCCGAGTTGATATTTAATTCACCAGATGATAGGGTAACCCTTCTTTTACATTTAACAGTGTAAATAGTCTTTGGGAGCAAAATGGCCTCCTTGTAGATGAAAAACTGTAGATGCAGGGATTGCCAATCTGGCATTATCATCGGTTTTTACACTTTGAACAGCTATTTATTAAAGGTCTGATACAAGTACTTACTAAAAGCTAACCAGTACACAACACTATTGTAAGTACTGAGCATCTTCTCAATTGTATCAAAATTGTAATTCTAGAGAAAAGGAGGAGACACTTATGATGAGAAAGATAAGACAGCTAAGAGATAGATTTTATCAAGTGGAGATAAAAATGTTGTAGGAGTTCCAAGGATAGAGAGGTCTTGATTAGCTGCTGAGTGCCAATGACAAGTCAGTTTCTGTTCTGAAAGGGCTTCTTCACCTCTTTTCTCAAAGCCCCTAAATTATCTGGAATGTATAGTGGGAGCAATTGAGAGGTTCCTAACTTCCCCTGAGCATTTCAATACATATAATAATACCAGAGGAGCGTAATGAAAGCAGTGATATTTATATACTTAAGTAACTCACAGGGATACAATGCAGGCTTAGAAACAAATTAAATGAATGGTTTGGGGACTGGTATAATAAGCCGTCACAGAAATCTTTTAGGTGAGATTGAGTGGGTATCCTTTGTCTGGTTCTAATCTATAATTATTATTTTTATTATTACATTTTAATCCTCTAAGATGAGGTGATTTTTTTTTTTAAACCATTTGGTTTGTTAGCTTTTCAAATAGGTTTGCTTTTTCTCAAATAATTTTTCATGTTTTACCATCAGTTGCCATAGATTTCTTTCTCAGAGCCTGGGCTGGGCCGAATAACAGATATCATTTGTGACAGCCGTAAAGTGAGGCTAACAAACGCCCCAATGAGGATGTACTGTGCCAGGCTCATCTATCCAGCTGAATTTGCATTGTGAGTGCAAATAGCTGCATGTCATGGCCCACTGCTGCCCAGGGCTGGAGTCATTTATTTAATAACTCAGTTCACAGGCATTACAGGGTAACTGCAGCATTTCATATTATTCAAGACAAATAAGAAATAAAAAAAAGCTTCATGGAGAAAAGTAACATTTTTGTTCTTCTCATTGACTGCGGCAGTTTAAATTCTGAGCATGACAGTTACTCCTGAAGTGTAAAATGTTAATAGTTTCTATTAAGTATGGAAACTCTACTTCCAGCTGTGTCACTTGTTGGCATGCAGTTTTTCTTTGTGTTTATTGGGAGGGATTTTTTAAGATGTGTTTTTTTCCCCCTAACTTCCAGTATTTAAAATACAGACCATTCATGCATTTTTATCACATCGGACCTGCTTCTAATAGTTGATACTTAGAAATAATTGTGAGAAAATGTATTAATGACAACAGCAGAAAACTCGGTGTTAAATATACATTGTTTATTTTTCGCTTGTACTGAAGTTCCTCCCCTTTCTTTGGATTCGTCCTGAATACCTACACTAACTGTAGGTTAGTACAGTTAGTGTAGGTATTCAGCCTTATTTTAATACTACAGAATTGTCCTTGAAACAGCAAGCTTCAAGTAAAACAACAACAAAAAAATGAATTATTTTTACAGAGAGGCAACAAGTGTTAAATAGCAATATAAAATCACTTGTATTTAAAATACATAGTCGTAACTGTTAACGATGAAATTTTTACCCTTTGGAGATGTAAATGCAGTGAAACGTATTTTTCTTATGATTTGTCTCTTGGCACCTTTTATTTTGCATAGTAGAGTTTTAAGACATTTCATGAATGAATGATATACCTGTTCAATGAAATCACACTGATGGAAATAAACAAAAGAAAAGTCTAGATTTGGAAAGTGAGCATTAGAGAATAACCATAAACATTGTAATCAAGACAACCAAGTTCTTTGATTTGTTTTTCCTAAGTAAAGGAATTTTCTTCCAAAGGCGTTTTGAGTACTTAAGAGCAAGTCAAAATTAGAAAAGTTCAATGTAAGCTTTAATTGGGGGAAATAAAAATTTCTGGTCACAGGCTTTTTCTCCCTACCATGACTTTTACAACTGTCTATACCTCCTTTATAAAATGTGTGGCTGTATACATGGCTTTAAAGTTGTTTGCATTTATATTTACCTGTAAAATAAAAGCTCCTTGAGGCAGGTCTGTGTCTTTTTTATCCCATTGTGGTAGCCCAGTAATTGTTAAATAAATGAAAGCTCATTTTCACATGGTCTTTCACAATATTGAAGTTGGGAGCTGCAAAAACCCTCCCGTGGGCATCCCTTAATCTATCAGGTTAAACAGATAGACCTTCAAACAAACAATGTCAGTGCCATGGGCTTGGGTTTGGATGTGAAAGTGCAGTGGGAACTGGTCAAAAGTCTGCTTGAAGAAGTTTGGGAGGATTCACAGAAGAAATGAAAGACTGGCATGAGCTTAAAAATTTATATATTGGAAACCAGTTATCGCGAGTGGAAAGATATGAGAGCAGATACAGACAAATGGTGGTATGAGAATGCATGGCTTATTTAGGAAGCTTCTATATAACTGGATGGGAAAGTAGTAGGAAGCACACCTGGAGAGACAAGAAGAGGCAGGTTGGGTAGGGACATTCCTATCTGCTTGACTTATACCTAGTAGATGATAGTTAACATGGAGGATTTTAGGCAAGAACTGATTAAACATTTTAGAAAGATATTCTGGTAGTAGCGAGAAAAAAGGTATCCTTGGGAAGACCAGAAGCAGGAAGACCCGTTGTTGTCTGCACTATAAAAAAGGTCACATTGCCATTCTCCACCCCGTTTACCAGGATTACCTCCCAAACAAAATACTTGCACTTGACTCCTTGTCTAATGGGTCTGCTTCTAAGGATCCCAAACTGAAACAATTTATTGAGAGGCAGGAGTTAATGGAATGTGGAAGTTAGAAGATACAAAAAAAAGAAGAAATAATGGATGGAGCAAGGACTTCATGAGTTGAGAGAGGAGTGGTAGTGATATAGGGGTCTTAAGGAGAGCAGTAGAGAGAGCTGTAATTGGGAAGAGAAAAGTAGACGACTTGAAGAGAATTATGAAAGGTTCAGGTGAGCTGGGTGCCGTCATTGATGTTGGGTAGCAAAAAGACAGTGAAATTATTCACAAAGGACACCAAAGAAGTATTTAATAAACCTACTTAAACACAAAGTATAAAAGTGTCTTTTGTCCTGTAGATATTAGTATTTCAAAATTTGGGGGGAAACTCAGTTTCAAACATAATGAAACTTAAAAGTTATTCCTCTGTGAATTGCAAAACTAAAGAATAAAATTGAATGTGTAAGAAAAAAGTTCTTATTTTTTTATGGATTGATTTACAAAGATGACCTTTTACAAAAAGTATTTTAAAGTAAACTTATTGCCATTTGGCCCAATATGTGAAATCATTTAAAAAAACAAAAACAAAACAGTATTTGAAGAGACTTTCAAATATAAGAGTAAAATTTCAGATAACAAATGGGGTATGACAATTTAAAATATCCAGCTCATTGTGTTTTCTTCACTTGTTTTACTCAAAAGCACAGATTAAACTGTTAGTAATTTACCTTAATGGACGGAGGGCAAGAATCTGAATAGTGATTCCTTCATTTATCAACCTATACTGATAACTTAATCATGCTGCTGCAGTTGCTATGCATGATACTCCAGCTAAACCAAAACAGACCTAGTTCTTCCCCTGGAGCAGCTGGCACTTCAGTAAGAGGAATATACATGTAAAGAAATTACAACATAGTATCTTGAGCAGGAGTTAAAATCTTTCTGTATGATGAGACTTTGAAGGTTCAGGGTGGGTATTTAAGGATGAATAGGAGATTAGCAGTGTGACTCTGGAAGCCTATGACATGTGCCTGGAGGGGCAAAGTTGGGCAGAGGGGTGTAAAGAAAGATGAGGACTGAGGTTAGAAAGGAAGGGCCAAGATTTGAAAGGTCTTAGTGGCACATGTATCAGTTAAGATTATGTTCTGCCAAAACAGAAGATCCTATTCTAGGGGCTTAAGCAAGTGTTGGTCTTTCTTACATATCTGGCAATCTCGGGTGTTTATTTAATAAACACTACCATGTAGCATGTTGGAAAACTACAAGGAAGTTTAGACAAAGGGTACCTGTAAGAAGGAGAAGGGCCCTATCTTATCTAAACATTTCTTTGGCAGATAAAAGTGAGAGATTCAATTGGAATAACACATTCCGTAATTCAAGATCTTCGTGGTTCTGATAAGAGACAAGATAATGTTAATTGGCAATTAATTACCCTAGAGCTTTGGACTCAGCTAAACTACTAAAGAGCAGAGAATAAACAAGAACCTATAGAACTGGACTCTCAAGAAGGACTTAACAATAAGAAGTGGTTAAATACAGCAAGTGGTCACTTACAGTGGGGGTTGAATGTAATTTTGGGTTGAAAGTTTATTTAATTCTTTAACTTTATGTGGATGACCTTAGATTATATAATTTTATTTTTTAAAAGGTGAGGTTGGAATACATTTTTATTCTACATAAATAGATATTTATAAATATGAAAAACAATAGTAACTTAGACACAAAAATGCCTTATTCATTTTTTTTTTTTTGCCTTTTTAGATCTTTATGAAAATTTAATCTATGGTATTTGATAAGCTACTTTAATGAAACACTACTAACTGGAATGTTAAATAGAATGTTAAATAGAATAGGTAAAAAGAAGCTCTTTCATTATTTCTGCATTAACCTATATAAAACACACAAAACCTGTCATGTCATTACTTTGCTTAACAACAACAACAAAAATAAATAAAAAATAAATATCAGTGTCTCTTCCAGGCTGTTCTGCATCTTTATGCTTTGTTCACATGGACTTTCTCACCATGCCCTAAATAGAGCCCCTGCCTCTTCAATACCTGTGCCCCCTATATTGGTCTCCATACCCAGCATACCTCTCTGTCCTTGCACTCCAGGGGCATTTAAGCTCAGATCTCATCTTCTCCATGAAGTTCCCTGTAGCCACCCAGAGAGAATTATTAATGACTCTTCTCTGTGTTCCCATAACACTGCTAAGCTTTCCGTGTGTGTGTGTGTGTGTATGTAATATTACGATGATGAATTAGGCTTTAATCTTTTCTAACTCTAAAGTTTAATTTGATGTACTATATTTGAGTTGGAAGGAGACTTAGAGATCAGCTGGGACAACCTTTTCATTTCACCAGAATCAAGTGAAATTCGAAGGGACTTGTCCAATTTACTATTTCTGGTGAGTCCTAGGACTCAAACTAAAACTGTTTTCTGGATCTGTGCTTTTTTCATTATAATATGCTGTAGCCATGTGGTAGACAGAATAATTGTTCTCAGTACCCACCCTCTGCCCACACACACTTTAAGATGTCTACATTCTATTTAGTGGGATTTGTGAGTATGTTAAGTTATATATGACAAAAGGAGTTAAGATCATAGATGGAATTAAGGTTGCTAAATAGCTGAATTTAAAATAAGGTTATCCTAGATTATCAGCCTAGGTCAAATGTAATCACAAGAGTCCTTTACATGTGGAAGAGGAAGGCCAAGGAGCATCAAAGTGATATGAAGTGACAAAGATGTGACTGGCATTCACTGGCTTTGAAGAGAGAAGGGGAACATGAGCCAGAAAATGTGGGAAACCTTTAGAAGCTGAAAAAGGCAAGAAAATGGATTCTTCTTCAGCGTCTCCAAAAGGAATACAGTCTCGTCAGTGCTTTGATTCTATCCCAGTGAGACCCATTGTAGCTTTGACTTCTACAACTACAGATAATAAATTTGTGTTGTTTAAAGCTGCTGAGTTTGTGGTAATGTGTTATAGCAGCAGTAGGAAAATATACAGACGCTGAAGTCCAAATAAGGTTAAATGGATAATTCAAAGTTTAATAAAGAGGAATTTAATTACTAGGATATTTTTGTAAAGGTACCTTTTATTTTTACAATTTTTATTCTGAATTTTTTTATTTTATTCATTTATTTACCTAAGTCACTATTGAATATGTGACATTTACTGTGCTAGCATTATGGTAGATTGAATTATTGGTGCTAAGGTTTTTGTCCCTTACCATGCATGGCTTCATTATGGATGAAATGTATTTTCTTGTCCTTTGACTTTGGACTTGGCCATGTGACTTGGTTTGGCCAATGATAAATGGACAGAAGTGATAGTGTGCCAGTTTTGAGCCAAGGCATAAGAAGCCACACATAATTCTGTTTGCTCTCTTAAGCCTTTGAATTCCATTGTCTTGAGAAGAGCTTCCCCTTGTCTTTTGCTCCCTAGACTGAACAACACACAAAACACTTCAGAGTACCCAGCTGACCCACAGGTCTGTGAGCAAAATGAAAGTTTATTTTTCTATTCTACTGATATTATTGAGTTTGTTATACAACCTTGTTATGGCAGTAATTCACTGGTACGGTAGAAGCCAATGATCTAAACACACTTTTATAAGGGCCTTAATAGAGATATATACAGTATAATAGAGGCATTTTAGAGTACAAAGGAGAGGCTTCCTAGATGAAGTGACATCTGAGCTGTGTCACAAAGGATGCATAGAGTGTAGACTGATAGAGTGTGGGTGGGTAAATAGGAAAGATTATGCAGAGTAAGCATAGTATTATTAAGCAAATTTAGAGAGAATTTAGAGTTTTAGCTCGTAACTATGCCCCTGGTTTACTTTTTGGTTTGCTTTTTAAATATTTTTGGTTTGCTTTTTAAATATTTTTTCCATAGAATCTACAAAGTAGTATTTCTCAGGTAGTTTGTTAAACAGATATCATGTCTGCTTTCTAGGATGATAATCACAAGATCATGGTATACCCTTTTAAGAAAGCAAGAGAGCAGAAGGAGTAAGAAATGAAAATAGACTTGTTTTAAGATGCTCTTCATAGAACAGGTAGAGTCTTTGCCTCCTTCGTGGGGTTGATCAATTCCCTATCTCTTCCAATGTGCTCCAGAGGACACTACCAAAATCATGTCTTTTTTCCTGAGATTACTTTTAAAGCAGAAGTGTTCTTTCCAGCTGAATTGTTCCTGGCTCAATTGGATGTCAAGAAATCTTAATTAAGCATGAGTGTCTTTAACCAGTAAGAAGAATTAACAGATTCTAGGAAGGCTATGACCATATTTGTAAACAGTATCACTGGTGGTGCTAATAAGATCAAAGCCATTGTTTTATTTCTTTACTAGTTTGGTCTCTTCTAAGCTTTGGGGCATCTTACTAGATTTGGGTACTCTAACTCTAGTCAGCCATTTCCCAAATGCACACTTTAAGCCAACAGGAGAAGAGAGGAAGCATAGAGTCCTCTCCTTCTAGGGAAAACAGTATAATTTTCCAAAATGATCCTGGGTCAGTGGTATTTTTGGAAGACATATATGTCATGATCAATCACTGTTTCAACAGAATTCCTTCAACAAGACCAGTCTTGGGAATATTTAAAAGCATGTGCGCATTGCAATGTCTGTTGAACTTCACTATATCATATCTGAAATTTCCAATTTTCATTCGTATGTATTTTTGTTACTTAAGAATTTTTATGTTCACATACCCAAGTTCCATGCAACCTGCAGGAAAACATGCATACTCTTTATGGTGAAGAGCATACATTTCTAGCATAAGCAGGGTTGAAGATATTAATGAAGAGGGATCTGCAAGTGTAACTAGTATGATCTTATATTTAAACAATTCACAAATAAATACCATGGTTGGATTTAGATACCAGATGTCAAACCACATAGTAATGCAGATACAGTTGCTTGCCTTCCTGTCACTGGTCGCCAGAATGAAACAGATGGTTAAAAAGATATGTAGCTGAGGCAAGGCATGGAAATAGGAAACCACAGAGCAGAAATTCTGCCATTTAAGCAACAGTAATTTTCTAGTCTGGAAAACCTGGCTGTTTTATACCTCCACTTATGCACTTAAGCAGTTTAAATGTGAAACATAGCAAAAATAGTCCAAGCAAGGCTGGCAACTTGCAAATTTTGCAATGCATAATTACATCTCAAAAATCTCGGAGGCAGACGCACAGCAGTAAAAAGTAAACACTTGTATGCAGTTGAACACAATTATGTGGTGGTTATTACCTAAGCTCATTATAGCTTCAGAAAGGGCTCTGTGAACTTGTGCTCTAACTAGCAGGTCAGGCAAAATGCAAACAAGAACCAAATTTGAAAGCAAGGACAAAAAACCAGATACAATTTAGACTGGGAGTCTATAATTTGGCTTTTAAAAATAATCCTTAGCAAGAATCATCTTCATTACAATAATGGCTTGTTTATTCTGCACAACTTGTTTGCAATTACAGACCCTCTTTCAAAGCTGATTTCAACAAGAAATAAGAGCATGCAACAAAAGGGAGAGCTTTGTGGTTGGTCAGTTGTTATAATTAGAGTGGATGCATATATGTATTATAAAACCATTTATGCCTTTACTCCGTATCTTTTAATTTCAGATTTCTATCACTGAAATTAAAAGCCTCAAATAGTCTATTCTAAAGAAATCATTATAATTGAATTTCTAATGAGGGTGTCTATGGAGCTTTGTTCTTAGTATTTCCATTATAGGACCAGAGACCTATGCATCTATTATGATCAGGTGACCATGAAATGATGAGCTACAGCTGTTACAGGACATGTCTCTGCTGGTACTTAATTCATAGCAAATACACATTTTATTGCTAATGTATTTTCTCATTCATTTCTCCAAATATTCATTCAGACATTCATGGGGTACCTGCAGCAAGGAGACATAGGTCATAGTTAAGGATGCCAGGCTGCCTGAGTTTGAATACTGGCTCTGTCATTTACTAGTTGTGTGACCTTGAGCCTCTGTGCCTCAGTTTCCTCCTCTTCAAAATGAGGATGAATTTAGTCTCCCTCATAGGACTATTGTAAAGATTAACTGTTAATATACCTAAAGAGCTTAGAAGATTTCCTGGCACATAGTAATAATATGGTACTTATTAACAATATTTTCTGGACCTTGGGGGCAGAGTGGTGAATAAGACGGATTTAGTTCCTACTCTCATAGAACATATATTCTGGAGAAGAAGGAAAAAGGCATTTTAAGTAACTAATCATCCACTTAATTAATTATATATGTGAAAATTACAATAAGGGAGTACAAAAGTGTGAAGATATTGTATAAACTTAGGACTTGACCTGTTCAGGGCAGGGTTTTAGCTTCCAGAAGGAGGTGACATTAAAGAACTGATGGGTAAGTAGGAATTATTTAGCAGAATAAACATTATGAGAGTATTTAGGGAAGTTGCTCTCCATAGAGGAGCAATAGGAGAAATGAAAGTTTTTATGTGAGAAAGGGCCTAGAACTCATAAGTGGCTGGAAGCAGCTCAGTTACAAAAATGACTTGCTCATGAATTGAGGGGTTTTTTTTATTATGATGACATTGGTTAATGAAATCCAGTAAGTTTCAGATATACAATTCAGCAGTAAAGCACATATGTATATTGCATTGTGTGTTCACCACCCATAGTTAGATTTCTTTCTGTCACCACATATTTGACCTCTTTTACCTCATCTACCTCCCCCGACCCTTGCCGCCCCCTCTAACCTCTGGTAACCACTAGTCTATAGTCCATGTCCCTGAGTCTCTGTTTGTTCTGTTTATTTGTTGCTTTTAGGTTTATATCCCACATTTAAGTGATATGTGATTTCCAACTTTTTCTGTCTGGCTTACTTCTCTTAGCATGATTATCTCAAGTTCCATCCATGTTGTCGCAAATGGCAGTATTTCATCTCTTCTTATGGCTGAGTAATTGAATTACGTTTTCTTGTCGTTGGTTCCTCTTGCTTTTCCTGTTAGACTTTTCCATCCTTTGTAAACCCTTTGACCATGCAACTCACTGTGAAACCCTTGGCTTTTCATGGGTGCAGATGCTTTCACATTCTTATCAGCTCATGACCAAATTGTTTTTCACTGTACTTTGTTGGTTTCAAAGTCCCAATACAAAAATGCATGAAATAGGTGTGTAAGATGCTATATGTAATAAATACATGTGTATTTGTATGTATATGTATATAACATATTAACTTTATAACATGTTTTTTACTAGTTGGCTTCAGACCATATGTAAAATTTCATATTCTGACTTTTTCTTAAAATTTTCATGAGCTTTTATTTTATTTTTTATGATATTACTTGAAAATATGGTTTTTAAAAGTTTTAAAATATAATGCACAGCTGTTCTTTAATTCACTTACCCATTCGACACTCACATTGTTCCCAAATTTTTATCATTATAGGTAATTCTATAAAAACATTTTTCTAGAGCTCTTTGGGCAAAGAGTTGGGCAAAGGTAATAACCCTTTGCCTGTTATGTGCACAGAAGATTTTTTTTCACTTTCTCATTTTTATTTTGATGTTTATATTTTTAGTGTATATGACTTTTTAATTTTTATGTGATTGACTCCATAGATGATTGTTTAGTTTTCTCTTTATTTGTTTTTGTGGTTAAAATCCTGCTCACCTGCCCTCTTCAGCTATTGCATGTAAATTTTCCATGTGAGCCTTTCGGTTCTCTAAAATATTGCTTCTGAATTTAAGATCTGATATACAGATATAGAATGAATGATAAATATTTAAACCACCTTCAAGTAGTTATTGAGTTATTTAGAGACATTTCTCAATGAATGATACTGCGAGGCTATCAAAGTAACAACCTTGGTGTCCTTTCTAGTATTGTTTTTCTCATTACATTTTGTGGGGAAGCAGAGTTTACCACCACAAATATGCCTTTTGGGATACTGATTATTTTAAGCTGGTTATTTTAAAGTAAAGAAAGACTCAGGAAAAACCTATGACCTTCCTTCTAAATGCCTTAATGGAATTTAGGTTGAGGACCTGCTCTATGAAGAAAGATGTTATCACAGATAATTACAGTTTAATATAAATTAGTGTGTGATAGAGAAGAACCTAGCAAGACCTATTTGTTCAAAGTCCTCTTTGTGTTCCATTGTTAAAGATGGCTCAGCTAACATTTATTTACCAAACTTTTGCCTTTCCATCTCTATGTGAATTGCCTTCCTGCCCTCTGAAGTCTCAAATCACAACCCCCACCTTGCTTCTCCTCTTATGTCCAGAATGGCATATAAGCCTCAACTGCCCAATGTGTTCCTGAGAGTCATATTCTTAGGGCACCCCTACATGTACATCCATAATAAATGTTGGATATTCTCTCCTGTTTATCTGTCTCTTGTTAATTTATTAGCTTATTCAGAAGAACTTAGAAATATGGGAGGAAAGTAATTTTTTTTTCACAAACCCTCAATTTTCAAACAGGTGAGTCCTGTGATGCGTAAGCAGTATTTACTGTTTCTTGTGTTCTATAATGTTTTCTTCACCTGAACTTTAGGTTTCTGGTTTTACGTGAACGTAAAATAGAATTTATCTGAAAGGCTTTTTATTGCCCATTATGTTAACATACATAGAACTAGAAGCATCCAGGATTAAGACGCGAGCTGGTAAATAATTGGACCTGCTAATTAATATATAGGAATGTTTCTGTTAGGTTTACAATTGTATGTATGTATGTATGTATGTGCGTATGTATGTATGTATATCTTCTTTACAGTGTTGTACATAAAACACTTGAAAGCTAAAACTGGTTTCTATGGCTGTTTAAATTTTTCTTAGAGCCATACGATTATTTGGCGTACTCTTTAATGTAACCTTTTTCTTAGTTAAATCAACTAAGAATTTCTCTGTTTACCTCAGTGGACTTTTTATGCATATAGAAAATAGGGATGTTAAAAACATTACATGTAGGTATTGCAAGACAAATTTATTTGTTGATCTATAATGATTTTAAACAGATATTTTAGAATTTGTTTAGTACGATTTTTGTACTAAATTTTTTTCCGGTGTTTCTGTTTATTCCAATAATGTTGACACTGACAATTTTAGAGCTTTACTTTCAGAATTATCTTCAAACCAGTTTATAAAATATCTAGGTCTCAAAAAAGAAAAACGTTTACAACAGAAACTGATTTCCTCCCTTATTTATTAGATTTGATCAAATGGTGAAAATTTGACTCAATTTTAGGATAGTTAAACAATTGTAAATTTAAACTTTGAAGTCATTAGAAGCATCTCACGACACACACATACACATGCACTGTAAAATATAGTTGAGGAAACTTTGATGAATATATTAGAAAATAGTAAGAGACTGTATTATCCTAAAGTGGTGTACATGCTTCCATGTTAGAGGTAGGTTATAAATTTGTTTTTAAGCTTACTTGTAGTTAAAGCAAAGAAAGAAACAAAATCAATTACATAAGGCAGTCTCTATAAGACAAAAACACACCACCGTCTGGGAGAAGCACACTTTTTCTGATATTGAGGTTTTTGTCCTAAATTTCCTGACCTAAACATTTAAATGTCAGAAAACACTACACATAAAATAAAAAGCAGATAAGCTGAGAAATATTTCAGTTAGATGTGGCACTCAAAAGTTTGATAGCTCATGTACTTTAATGACAAAAAGATGAACCCTCTAATAGAAGAAGCTATAAGAGACATGAACTGGCAGTCCTCAAAAAAAAGAGATATAAATGACTAAAAAATATTTTTTAAAACACTGTTCTCATTAGAAATAATAGAAATGCATATTGAATCATCAAATAGAAGTCAGTTTGTTATATATCAAGTTGCCATAAAATATTAATTTTTTTGTGAAGAATCAGGAAACTGGAAGTCTTAAGCACTGCTATTGAGTATGTAAATTGATATAATTTTTCTTAAAGGTGTTTGTGCAATACATATAAAAACTCTTAGTCCACCTAACCATTTGACTCATCAATTCGTCTATTAGCAATATATTATCAGAAAATAATCTAAGATATAGACAAAGATTTGGTAGCTGCAAAAAAGCTTATAGCAATATTATTCAAGACTCAACAATGAAGTTTTTACTTTAAAAGATCATGGAACATCTCATATCAGAATAACAGTGGAACTATAGATAAAAATTTCTTGGCATGGCAAGGTGTTCACAATATACCGGTTAGAGAGAAATCATGTTATGGAACTATATAAAGTATTATTCTGTACCTAATGTTAAAGATTGAAGTGTGTTCCCCCCAAATTGTTATGTTGGAGCCTTAACCTCAATATGTATTTAACTTTGAAGATAGGGTCTTTAAAAGGTAATTAAGGTTAAATCAACTTATAAGAGTAGGGCCCTAATTCTGTAGGATTTATTATCGCAGCCTGACCAGAATAATACACCAAGCATGCTCCTTAATGTATTAGCATAGAAAACTGGCCAACAGAGTCACTCCAAAGAGTTATTATTAGTGACCATTGGGTAGTAGGGATTATGAATGTTTTTAACAGCTTTCTTTATTTTTCATACTGTCTTTTAATATTTCTGCAATAATTTATACTGTTTTATAAAGAAAAAAACCCATCATTTTCCATTTAAAAAACAAAAAGGAAAATTCACTGTTGGTGAGGCCGATGATGTCTTCAGCAACTCTTCTATAATATGCCTCCTAATAATGATCTTCAGTTATACTTTGACATCAAATATTGTAGTGTAATTCCTTCTTAAACAAATTATACAAAGGTAAAATTATGGCTTTTAATCATAGCATACTGATCAAGTTTGAAATTCAGATATATAAAGAAATATAAGAACTCATGACCATCAGGCAATCTTCAGTAAATAAATATCATAAAACTTGCCTTTTAATAAGAATTAGACAGGAGTGGCAGAACATCAAGGTGATCAAGGGCTCCACTTGTGGAACCAGACATCCTGCTTTTATTCCCATTTGGCCCCTTATTGAGTTATTTCCAGAAGGGCATTTAAACTACCTAACCCTCAGTTTCCTGATCTGAAAATAGTATAATAATATTAGCTCTCTTATAAGATTGTTGTAGGAATTAAATGTTATAACATTTAAAAAGAACCTACTGTAGAACTTAGCTGCTGGAGTGGTCATAGTAAATACTCAATAAATGTTAGTTGTAAAATAGTATGATTAATTGAGAGTTCAAGGTTATATTTTCTCTGAAGGAAATATTCTGCGAAGGACTTCAAATACAGCTGTTCTGCATTTCTGACTGAAGCAGCTACATACGCTTTTCACATCTATTATTATTAGTTCACATATAAAATTTAAGCCTCTAAACCAAACTTTTTCTTTTTCTTTAATGGATGGTCACCCTGCCTTCATATTAAAAAAAAAAAAAGGAAATTCAGCCCAAGAAATAGTTCTAGGCCATTCAAAACAAAACAAAACATAAATCAATCAGTTTTGTTCCTAAATTAATACCCATAGTTTTATAACTTAATACTTTATAACTAAGGTAATAGTCATATCTATATAGAGTTATTTATATTTCACATATTAGAGTATTTTGGCTCTATAGGATTATGCCTCTTTATAGAAATTCTTTTTAGGGTGTAAGTTTTAAAAAATAAAAAAAAGCTCCCCCAAATCTAGATACCAGTAAATTGTCCGTGAGCTTAACAAATTACCTATATAACTACTGCAAAACTATCCTTTACTTCTGGAACGATTTCAGGCTTGCATAAATTTTTTCTTGATACTTCATATAATTGCAGGGACCATGTACTAAAGGACTATGTGCCTTACTGCCTAAAATTTGTAAATGGGCAGGCTGGTGAGAAGTTTGTGGGCTGAATAATTTTTTGAAAATGTTACTTGGATGGCACCTTTTCGTGAAATATATTTTAAAGACTTAACAGCAGCAAGTGGCCTAAATGAATTAGGATCCCTCCCCAAACCCTTAAATTAATATCAGGAAGCAATTTAGACACCAAGGAGAATAGAGTTCAATGTGTTAGTAAGATGAATAATTGAAGCTTTTGAAGTGAGTAATAGATCTTGCTAAGTGATTACTTCCTTATAAATTTCTAAACAAGAAGTCTTCATTGAGAAATGGTTGGGATAGCTGCCATTTGTCACTTGGCCTATGCATGCTTAATCAGATGCATTTTCAGCCCACTGAAGGCTATTCAGTGTATTGTGGTGGCCTGAAATAGTTGATATATCTATTGAATACCCAACCTAACTCCCCCAGGGAGTGTCACAAGCACTGAGAAGGAATTCGGTTTATTGTCTTTCTGAGCCAGTAAACCATTACTGTCTTGATAAACTTCAATAAAAGTTAATATATACTGGGGGAAAAATAGAGATTTTTATTATTTTAGTAGCCACTTAAGTTAACACACTTGGAATTATTATTTTTTAAGTTACGTTAAAATTTTACATCAGACATTGCAATTGAACCTGCAAAAACCCAGTTTAGATTACATTGATAGATCAAACTGTGCATCATGAAATTGAGCAATTCCTTACCGTAAAGAAATGACATAAAAGAATCTAAAAGAGTTTAATTTCCACCACCCAGACTAGTATCATAAACTTTTCTATTCCTATATTCATGAGTATGCTTTTATATACATGAGATATTTTAATTTACTCTGGGCATGAGGCAGGCTAAAGTTTGTAAGAAGACAAACTGTAGAGGCAGACACTCAGTGGCGAATTATTTAACAGACCCCTCGGGTCAGTTATTTAATCTAAGCCCTTCTTTTCTTATCTCTAAAATGGTGAGAGTCATGATACCAAGCACTCAGGGGCTTGCTGAAGATTAAATGACACAGTAGGAGCCAGGAGCTTCTGTGCACGTGACTTGCACGTGGTAATCATTACATTCACTTGTCTATTATTGAATCCTCATCTGTTAACCAGCTCGCATTATACTGTGACTTTGCTCCTTCCAATATCTACACAATCATCATATAGAGAATTAGGCATGTATTTATGCTTCTTTAAACCTTTGCCTACATTAGTCATCAGTCCAGAGCCCGCTTAGTGACATTGGCTGAATAATATAAGACAGGAGATTTAGGAAAAAGAGGTCTTTTTATATTAGTGTACTATGAAATGCTAAATATTTCCTTAAGCTTTATGAGCTTTTTTTAAATGAAAGCAGGCAGCAGATGAGAATTTATAATAGCTAAATTTTCTATATTCTTATTTCTGCTTGATAATTTGTCTTTGGTAAGTATGTAATTTTTTTCACAGTAGTTATTTTCAGCTGCATATGTGTACTGCAGAAAGAAAGAACATATGGAATATATACTGTGTATATATACATATAGAGATATTCTGGCACTGGGCATGTGAATTCACATGCATATACATGCACACACTCACACTATCAGTCTATGGATGTCTATATGTAGAGACAAATGCATGTATAGATATATATTCCTTCTGCTCTTTTCATTGTGTTACGCATGTCAGAGGCAGGAAGAGTTCTGTTCTCCTCTCTATTCCCCACCCCCTACAAGCTGGAGGGCCAGAAGGTGGGGCGGTACCTCAGGATAATGGCAGCAGAAGGCAAAGGGAGCAGACAGCTGGCAAGCTCTGCCCCAATATGCTTCCCTGAAAGAGGCGAGGAAATTTCAGAAGATTCAATGCCTGAATGGCTCACTTTGCAGAAAAAAAAGCAGCAAGGTAAATTCCTTAGAATGCCGTCCATTTTGATAGCTCTAGAATTGACCATCTTTTTACCATTGCTTGGTAAACTTTCTCAAAGGTGTGAGTTTATAAATACTTCATCTTGGAAAATAGTCTAGAAAGAAATGTCAACTTCTATGACTCACAAGAGCTGTTCTCATAAGTGTAAAAATACTCTGCCAATGCCAGGTGCTTCCCTGGAATTTTCTAGAACAAAAATGTACAGTGAAATCTCTACTATTTTAAATATTGGAGCATGAGATAGCAGATCTCCTGTTGTAAGCGCTACAACTTAACTATTTTGAATGAAACATTTTCAAAGGAAATTTTACATGCCTCTTTGCCATCTTAAGTAGATTGTTTTAATTTCACACTTTTTTGATTCAGGCTCATCATTATGAGGAATAATTTTTATTAGTAAAACATAGTGCTCTTAGGGATCATTGAAATGTGTGGGAGTATTCCCTTATTATTAAAGTTGTTCTTTTCCTTTTTTGTCCTCTGGCCCATTATTACTCCCAAGGTCTAATTTGTTACTTTATTTATTTATTTTTGCTCTTTTTTGGTTAACTTTATTGGGGCGACATTGTTTAATAAAATTATATAAGTTTCAGGTGTACAGCTTTATAATACATCATCTGTATATTGCAATGTGGTTTTACCACACAAAGTCAAATTTTATTACTTTTAAATCAGTTGTCTCCTTGAATTATATAGCCTACTTTTTTAGGATATTACAAAAATAGGAAATAATCGCCAAGTGAGGACTCGAGGCTTCCCTTTCTGTAAAGGCCTTGTAATGTACAACATGATGAAAGCTTATTTTGCTTCCTTCCTAAGTTGTAAGAGGTGAGGTTGGTTAAAAGCTGAATTCTGAGTAAACTAGGAATTTTTGACTTCTTGAATATTATAATTTGTATAGTGTCTTACAGTGTTTGATTTTGCCCATAGTCATAATGTTATCTTCACAATTAAATTATAAACTCCTTGGGACAGAGTTTACATTGTATACTGTTTTCTTCATTCTTTATAGCATCATATACAGTACTCTATACATAAACTAGAAAAGCCTTATACATTGATTCCAGGGTATAAAAAAGTATACTAGTTAATTATTTTTATAGTTACAGAGGTATTGGTTGGGGCTGTCAAGCTAACAAATTAACTTTGGCAACTCCCAAAAGCACAGAGAGACAACTGTATTCATTGGACAGATAGGAGTGCTAAGAGGTAAGAGCTTTGGGGTTCAGTTATTCAGCTACATGCTATAAATATTTACAGGCAGGCAAGTATGTATGGGCCAGAAATGTAGATGGTAGAAGTGATCAGTAGATGTGATTTGTGGCAGATTTAGCTTTCTCTGGGATACTAATGATCAGCGCCATGATTTGGGAGTACAACATGGTCTGACTGCCATTTTGAAATTATTTGCAAGTTCAGATTTGCAAAATCCCTTTATCCTAAATTTAGTATTTGAAGTTTCATTCGCATTAGCTATCCCATTCTGTGAACACTATGGTAAGGAAAGCAAGCTATAGTCTTAGATTTTATGTGGTTTTATTTATATACCAGAACTTCATAAGATTAAAGCATAGTTAAGCTGATTTATTTGTATGTTTTAGTTATAGTTAAATATTTTATATCTTAAGATATCATGTAGGAGAGGGGGTCATTCATATGCCAGTCTTTCTAAGCAAGATCCAGCTATTTATCTTCTCGGTCGTGTTGGCTTTAAATTAGGTAAGGGTCAGTGCACAGAACACCTTTTATCCTGCACTTCTCTACTTGTTGTATTTGATATGCTTGCAATGAACTAACTTCACTTAGTTTCAATTGCTCACCTTCACAGGCATCACATCTTTTGCAAGAATTAACTACACATTATCCCTTACTATTGTTTTCCTCCTTTAAAGATATTTTCTCATTCATTCTCCTCTATGTGACTTTCCTTGCCTGAATTTAAGGAGGCTAATGCTGTTTTGCATCCACTTCTACCTTACTTAATGCTCTCCTCACAATGCCCTTTGGCACCAGAATTATAAAATGTAAATGTAGCAAGCTTTAAGAATCTATATAGAGATAGGTAAACCTGGCTTGAGCTCATACAGTCTATTGTGTGGTCCTGTAAGTATAAGCCTGTTAATTGAGATGCTTTTGGCTCCAAGTACAAGAAAACTCCCAACTGCTTGATATGATATGAAAAATATATAATAGGAGCCATTTTAAAAAGAGTCAGAGTCGCCATCTCAGAGGAAATGCCTTGTATGTCTTATTTTTTGAATCTCTGGAATATTTGAACTGGGCAAAATAACCTTTGGACTGAGCCAAATCAGCATTGTATTACAAACAACTATTCGTAAAGCTAACAAGAATGCAGACATCCTGACCACAAGGACTGATAATTATAGACATTCTTTAGAATCAGTAAATAGCCATGTATATCTAGAGAATAGTTTTTCATTCATTAGCACCAATGGAAATTCCCTTTCTTCGATTCATGTAATTATTTGCTTTCCTTTTCTCATAAAAACCCCTTGCATTCATCCCACTTTGGACTTCTTGTCTGAATCAGTGCTTTCCAGGATTGCAATCTTTTGCTATCAAATAAATGCTTGTTGCTTTTCACTTTGGCTTTTTATTTTTAATTTTAACAATGGCATTGATAATCTCATGTGAGATTTAGTAAGGTGAGCGACTCAAAGATGTTATCAAGGACTCATATTGTCTGGTTTCTCTTTGCCTCCCTCGGCCTCAACTTCATCCTAAATCTAGTTCCACTGCTGGTTTCAAGTCGAGTTGCCTCTAGCCATCAGGCAAATCATTACATGCTTCTCTGTTCACAAATAATAGGAGCATTAAAAATATGCTTCTGAAAGTATAGAATATGTATTCTTCTTTTCAGTCTCTTTATGCCAGCTTAAGTTACATGCCCATTTTTTGACTCCTAACAGCATAAGGCGAAGGCCGCACTCTCTTTGTCTTAGAAACATCAGAATGTCCCCTCTGGGGTGAGCAAAGGGGCGAACAATGTGCAAAAATCAAGTTCTTTCAGGAAGAAGAAATGAAAGAAGGTAGGAGGTATATTTTGGGAGACCATCAATGGTGTCTAATACAATATACATAGATGACATTATTTTAGAAACAGATGTTGATGTTTCTGCTTATTTCGGGACTGCCAGTCTTTGCAGCACATGCAGGTCAGCCTTTAATAAACAGCAATTTGCTGGAACTGGCCTGTACTGATTTTTATCAACTGATGATTACATTTTTAGAAATTTTGCAATCTGGTTGGCAAATTGATAGTAGTTTTAAATGAATCATGGTGGGATTATTTATAAAAATAGTCCCAATTTTATAAGATTATTTAGTGAGGATTAAATGAGCGAATATGTACAAGTTAATTAGAATAATATCTGGCAAAGAGAAAGTCGTATACATATGAGCTATTAATATCATTTACAAAATATGTTTTAAGAAGTAAATATCACTGACTTTGATCAAAAATAAGTATTATCTATCCATACTCATCAAAGAGAAATAAATATACATGTATTACATGTTCTTAACTGCTCTACTACTTTATAGTCATTTATACATACAAAACACCTTATAACTCAATTATTTTTACTTTTTAAGCTATCTTCAATTCTTTGGGGAGCAAGGCAAGATATAAATGAACAAATAATTATACATTACAGAAAAGTTGAGAAATATGAGTAGGAATAATGAAGGAAAAAAAGAAAAAAGGAATAATAGCCTTATTATAGTATAATTATACTTGAGCTAGAACTAATTAGGCTTTTAATAGTACATTGATGCCATTGGTTGATATATATTGATAATAGATTTAGGAAATTAATATGGGAAATATGACCTGCAAGTTCCATTATCTAGAATGTTCGTTAATACTATTTATTTCCAATATTTTTCCTGAGTTCATTTTTTTATATATTTTGGATCATAGTGAATCTCTTTTATTCATTTAATATTTCATTGTAAGCATGTGTCCTAAAACATTTCAGTATATGTTGAAAGTTTCTTTTTTGGTAGAAACTCCTCTATTTAGTAAATTCATCACATGACTGAAATGCTATAGTAGGATGTAAAGAAGAATTCAATGACTTTTTTGATTACTCAGGCTGAACTTCTTCAAATGTATCTTAAATAATCAACATGATATTTTTCTATATTTTTTTAAATGACATTACCAGTCACTGAAAGCATACTATTATTATATTGGAAGCAAAACAAAAGAAAAATCTATGTCCATTATTCTTGTTTTTTTTTGATGACTTCTTGTGTTTCTTACACTTTAACTTCATGCGTTTCCTGTTTGCCTAAGGCCTGGTGGGTGGCTAGTGAATTTGAGTATATGCCCATGACAGTACTGGTGGGACAAAAATGGCTTCAAAACAGGCTCATATTAACATGTATTCTGTTTTCCTTGCAAATTTATTGTTTTTTTCCCCTCCAAACATATGCATATCTGAAATTCAAATTGAGTGCTTCTTACTTCATGCTCTCCTCTGTACCTCTAATGAGGTGGAAAAATGTACATTAATGACGGAAAGTTATTTAGTGCTGAATAGAGTTAATTGCTTCTAATCACTGCTTACATCCATCTGGTTTTGTGGTAGACAACAAACCTCTTCATTGGGTTTGCACATTAGACATATTGTAAATCACAGAGATGCACTGGCATCTTGCATATTGTGCTTCTATTAGTGAAGCTTCATTTTTACATAGCCTCAGTGGCAGGCACTGGGATGCAGATCAACTTGTCCATGTTCTGTTAGAACCACAGGGAGGCCTGGTGAACTGGCTTCCCCTGGCTCACTTGGAAGGCAACGGAAAACTACTGCCCATCAAACATCGGATGAAAAGCTGGTGGAAGAGCGCCAGAGATTGAGATAGCATGGCGCCTTTGCCATAAAATTGGCATCGAGGTAATAATATTGGCGACTGTCTAATATTTTTTCCCAAAAGTTTGGGGGTAAAGCTTTTTTCTACTACTGTCATTTGGCAGAGTAAACTGGGAAAGTGTATGAACAAAGAATCAAGGTTTAAAACTAAGCTAGATACAATCTTTTATTTTGTGTCTGACACTAATTGCTCCTTAATGTTCAAAAATTTAATTCATATTTTATCAGAACTTTAGAATGATCCAGTGAAACCCATATGCAAATGAATGATGATAAGAAATAGCTTTATTATAGCATAATTACACTTGAGTCAAAACTAATTAGGACATTATTAGTGCAATGATGCCATTGGTTGATGTCTGTTGATAATAAGAGATTTAGGAAATTAATGCGGGAAGTAGGACCTGCAAATTTTGTAACAATCTAGAATATTTGATAGGCTTTTACAGTTGCCATAATATCCTACATTGTAGGTGATTTTATTAGTTAAACAAGGCATAGGGCCTAAATCTTAAAAAAAGAAAAGAAAGGAAGGAAAGAAAGGAAGAAAAAAAGAAGGGATGTGTATAAAAATCTGATATCACTTTTGCTTTCTTTGGTGCCTGCCTATCTAATTCCTTCCTGTTAAGGGTGAATGACTTTGGAGAGGGTTAATTAAGTCATAAAGAGTAAAAAATTTAAAGTTGAGTAGTAGTTTAGGTATTATCTGGTAACATATACTGTCTTTATTTCATAAATGACAAAACTAGTGCCCAGAAAGATTAAGTGACTTGTTCAACACAGGTTAAAGAGGTACTTCTGTGATAACACATCAGTGTTACACACCTTCACTCAGACATCTATTAATTTGTAACCCAGATTATCAATGAAACTGAAATATACACAGTATGCTCCATACCTCCACATTCCCCATTTTCATATTCTACCTTTTATGAAAAGAAATGACAAACAAGATACTATCAGCTGCTTTGTTAGAAAAATAGACAATATAGTATATGATAACTGTATATTCAGTTCAATCTCTATATGTAAAACTCTGTAAAGTCCTTAAAAGCTTTCTGAATCATCAAAGGATTACACAGTTTGGAATAATAAGTCTAATTTAAATATTAGTAAAACTAAGATTTATTAAAAGATGGAAATCTATGTATGTCATACATAACTATTGGTCTAAACACCTTATTACCTATTAGGGGTATATAAATGGAATCTCACCATAGTTCATTTTCTTGGAATAACTATCCCAACCTCATTTCTATTTTCTAATATTTTAATGATTAATAGATTTCTATGTCTTCCTTGCTTCTTCTATTATATTTACAACCAAGCTAAATTGAATAAAATCAAAAT
>NW_011888837.1:6735264-6740322 GCF_000151845.1 Pteropus vampyrus
ATAAGTTCATTATAATAGTCTATCCCTGAATATTTCAGCATATATTTACTAAAAATAAGGGATTCTCCTACATATGCAGTTTCATTAACAGTTTAACAATAATATCCAGTCTGTATTCAAATTGCTCCAATTATCTCAAATACCTTTTTTAAAAAACTGTTTTGGTTTTACACCATATTCAATCAAAGTCTCATTAGTTTTTTACCATTTTCTTGCTTTCTAGAATAATAAAATATTTTAGGCTCACCTTGTACTTTCCTTCTCCTAGGCGTGAAATCAGCTATTATCCCAAGGAGCCCATGATCAGGATTGGGGCTAGCTGGTCATTGCTACAGGAATGTTGTTACTTCTGTGACTTTTCAGTTGAATAACTGGTGTGTGTGTGTGGGCATGTGTATGTGTTGAATTCCAATTAATATTTTTCTTTAAATTTTAATATAGAATTTCTTAAATTTTTGGATTATGATAGAGATATGCACATATACATGTATATATATAATATTTATGTTGAAAGTCTTGGTACCTAATAGTATTAGCATATTTAATTGCTTTTTCTATAATATAAAGTGGTTTCTAAATTATAAAACCATATTGCATGTAAATCATGTTAAAGCTTTCTCTGTCACCGTTTTTCTTTTAAAACTATATAATAAAGCAAGTATAGCCAGAGTATTGTGCTCAAAAGTAATTTGGAATAATATTTATTTGCATGATTAGGCTATTCATTTGAATACGTGAACAGTTGAATTTATTTGCTTGCAATTTGGGAGTTCACTTTTTAATTTCAGTTTGTTTTGATTGTGAAAAAAGATTTACATGGTTCTAAAGTCTATATACAAGATAGTATTCATAACATTCTCATTTCTATCCTTATATGCCTCATTTTGTTTCTCCTAACTTCACCCCATATAGATAATTTTAGTTTCTGTTTCATCCATCTAGTGTTTTCTTTTGTAAAAATGAGCAAGTAACTGATCATTGGGTGTCTGTTCTTTTGCACATGCATGTAGGAAAGGCAGGGTTCTATATCTGGAAGTCTAGAAAACCACAGGGCTATATTCAAGAAGTGCCAGATACAAGCGTGAAATGAGAGGCAAAGCCTGTCCACGAGGCAAGACTCTGAAAGAATGTGGTCCCGGTAACATAAGGCCTGGGGCAACTACTGCTGCAGAAGCCAGCTATTGCTAGTGCTGCTTTGGTCAAAAGGCAAGTCAAAAAAATCAATCCATTACCAATCTCAAAATCTTCAGTATAGATAACATAAGCTCTTTTTTTCCTGTTCGTTTCTTTCTTCGATCAGATCCCTTTATTTTTATTCATATGGTGGATATACTGAACATTTGGGCCTCATGGACATTACTCTTCTTAGGTTTAAAGATCTCTTAAATTTCCTAATAAGGACAATTTTTCAAATCTATTATTTGATTTTTTTCACTATTGCTTTTCTCTTGAAAAGCTAAATTGATATACCTTTAAGTACCTAATAAATACTTTTTTTATATTTCTCTAACTTATGATTTCATGTTCAATATATGTTGAATGTCCCCTAGATCCTTTTTAATTCTTTTCTTAGAAATCAGATATTTGTGTAATTTTATTTATTCTGTAAATTACTACCTTTATGCGTCTTAATTTTTTCTGTAATTTCATCACTTAAAAAAATTCCTTTAAACTCTTTATTACACAAATATATCACTTGTGTAAATCAAAAAAAAAAAAAAAGATGTGAAAAGGGGGGAAAATCTCCTGCTTGCCACTCTGTTCTGTTCTTCTGAGATATCCGTTGTAAATTCTTTGATATTTATGCTGTAATATATATATATATATATACACATACATACATATACATACATATACACTACACACACACACACACCTTTCTTTAAAAAAATTGGATCACTTTCTATACATCTCCTGGTAGTTTTTTTTTCACTTGATAGTAACAATTTATTAGGTCAATAAGTTCAGACCTAACTTACTCTTTTTAAATAGCTGTGTGATGTTTAATATTATGGATACATCATCATTTTTTTTTCAAATATTCTCCTCTTTTTGGATGTCCAGGTTCTTTCTAGGTTTTGCGATTTTATATAATTTTACAATACAAACTCTCACACTTATATACTCATGTTTTTATTTCTGCAAGACAAATTTCTAAGATTGAAAATGCTGGGTCCAATGATATTCACATTAAATATTTTAACGGATACTCCCATGATTACCTTCTGTTTGGATTTCTAAGATGATCTGCTTATATGGATATTGTCTTGGTGCCCCTGAAAGGAAACCTCAAGATTACGAATTGGATGCAAGTAGTTTATTTGGGACATTTATCACGGAAAACCGAAGTGAGGGGGATGTTAAATTGCTCTACTTCAAGTCCAGTATCTCTGGTTTATGTATTGCCTTATCCATCAACTGCAGATATGGCTCCTTGTGGTCCAGTGAGGATGCATGGAACTTTCACCAAAACTGCACTAAAATCAGTGGGGCTAACCAACTGTGCTGTGGTACGTAAGTGCCTGCTATAGATGTTGACTGGGGTCTTATTGAATATTTCTTCTATTAGTGCAACCCAACTGCTTAAAAATTGTTTTGTTTCATTAAAATTTATTCAACAACTAATTTCTTGGTCATCCACTCTGCCAAGCACTGCATTAATTATCAGGGATATTCAAATGGGTATAAAACAAACAAAACATAGCCCTTCCTCACATGGAGTTGCTAGTTTAGTGTTAAATAGTGCACTAAAGGAAAGGAAAGTGATTCTACACAAGTGTAAGGCAAAAACTGAAAACCCAAAGCTTGACTTGGACTGTGAGTCTCTGGGAACTATTTGCTGATAAGGTACCTTTGAGCAAGTTCTAATCATGTGAAAGTGGAGGGTGTGAATGAGAAATGAGTACTCCAGATAGAGGGAACAGTGTTTTTGAAGGAATTTGGATGAGTGTGAGGAACTTATAGAAAGCTGGTAGGGCTAGAACTTTGAGAGTGAGATGAATGAAACAAACCAGGCGATCAAGGTCAATACCAACAGTGATAAGTCACGTTACTAGTATGTAGTATTAGTATTATATGATCATAATGGCACTTTAGCTCCATGGTTTTCCTCTCCAAAACCTATAACCCCAGACTAATCATGAGAAAAACATAAAATAAATCCAAATTAAGAGACAGTCTATAAAATACCTAACCAGTACTTCTCAAAACTGTCAAGATTGTCAAAAACAAAGTCTGAGAAACTGTAAAACCAAGAGGAGCATATGAAGACATGATCACTAAACGTAATGTGGTATCTCAGATGGGATATAGGAACAGAAAAAGGCCATTAGGTAAAAATTAAGGAAATCTGAATAAAGTATGGACTTTAGTTAATAACATATCAGTAGTATTAATTGTAGTAAATGTACCATGCTAATATTAATAGTAGAGAAAACAAAATGTGGAGTATATGGGAACTATGTTTCATATTGTATTGTAAGTATGTAAGTATGATTTTTTTCTGTAAATATAAAACTGTTCAAAAATAAGTTTATTAAAAACTAATTCTGGAGTTGGGGTAGTTAGACCTTGCAAGGCCTCCTAGGCCCTGTTTAAGGTTTTGTTTTATTTTTTCTTAAAACACTTGAAGAGCTGTTATCTTTTAAGCAGATGTACCATAATTAAATTTACTTTATTTAAAATATCTCTCTGGCTGTGGTACCAAGCATCGAATGGCAAATGTGGATCCAGGAAATCAACTTTTAAGCCTCTTTTAGTATTCTTGGCAAGACATGATGATAACTTGGACTAGGGTGGAGACAATGGAGAGAGCATGAGATGAACAAAGTTGTTATCAGTTTTGTGGGTAAATGCCACAGCACTGAGTGGTTACCTTGACACCATCAGAAATAATAGGCTTGAGAGAGAAGGTAATACATTTAATCTTATCTCTGCCACTGGATTGCCTTCCATTTTCTGGTTTAGGAGACTTAATGGAAGAAGATTGAAAGAGGCCTGGAATTTTATCTCCTGCTCTTTGGTGAATAGTAGTTGACTTTTCCAACTCTGCAAGACTCTAAGTTAATGGCTGCTAGTTAATATCAATTACAGGCTGCAGACACAGGGAGTCTCCCTTAGAAGAGCAGCCTGAAAACTGGTCAGTTGTTAATCCATCTCTCTTGTAGTGTTTGATTGAAAACTTCTAGGTGTAGTCAACATACACTTACATTCTGGCTCTTTCCAAGTGCTTGCCCTCATGATATAGGTTCTGTGGAAAAGTGGTATCCCTTCTAAGTTAGTTCATGTATAAATACATATATATATATATGTAGAAGTTGAGAATTTGTGATAGAGTTAGAAATAATATGTTAAGAATGGGAAAAATAACAAATCGATTATGAGCTCTGCTTTTCCAGGGCACTCCTGTTCTGGTGTTCATACAAACATGATGGCAGCTGTAATTGACAGCCAATGTAGATTCTCTAGAGGGGCAACTGAGAGCCATCCTGGTACCTGTTCTCTTAAGGCTGCATCTTTGGAGGGTGGCTTTCTTTCCATCCCATACAACCTTTATTTCCTGATATTTGTATTTTACATTACTTTTTTTCTAATAATAAAATTATTACATGTTAATTATGAATAATTATCGAAAGTATAAAGATAAAAATGAATTACCTTTAATCTTACATTTCAGAAGTGATTATCCATATACTGGCATAATCTCTTCCATTTTGCCTTCTGGATATATGTTTATTATACTGTTTTGAGTGGTTATTCCATTTATTTTTACTAAATATAACATAATTAACATTTTACATGTCATTGAATACAATTCCAACATAATTTTAATATTTCATAGTTTTTTCGTATAGTTATGTTCCATAACTTTTTTACCAAGAATCTATTGAGACTATTTCTTGTATTTGCTTTTATAAATAAAAATATGATAAATGTTATTACAAAATATCTTACCAGGGGGTAACAAGGGTTACCAGCCTTTAAACCTAGAAAATCTATATGTGTGTGTGTGTGTGTGTGTGTGTGTGTGTGTGTGTGTGTGTGTGTGTGTGTGTGTGT
>NW_011888837.1:6740372-6744176 GCF_000151845.1 Pteropus vampyrus
TGTGTGTCTGTGTTGCCATTGACTTCCTGACTACCAGGTGAGTGCCACATAGTTCAGATTTTGTTCAGCAAAATCCTACTATTAAGTGTCACATTTTTTATTTATCAGGTACAGGATAAACTGACTAACAAAATGACCAAAAAATATGGCAGTTAAAACAAGATAGAAGTTTATTTTTCTACAAAATGGTCTGAGGAAAACAGGCAGTCAGGGAGAATAAGCAGCTCTGCCCCATGAGATCATTCATGGACCCAAGTTCTCCATTCTTTTGCCTCACAATTCTTAAGGGTGTACTTTCAGCTCTTCATCAGCTTTTCATCCACAGTAGGGGAAAGAAAAGAAAGGGAATACAGGTTAAGGGGTTTCCTTGTAAGAAAGTAACACAAGTTGCCTGCATCAATTCAGTTCAACTTAGTCACATGGTCAGACCTAGCTGTATGGAAATTTTAGTGCCATGTGCCTAGCCAAAACTTGATTATTATTGAAGAAGTAGAGAATGGATTATGGGAGCCAGTCAGCAAACAGAGGAGACTGAAAAGAAGATAGGAGGGTTATAAAAGAAGTGGATATCACAAAAATCAAGGAAAGAGAGTGTTACATGAAGAAAGAGATATTGAGTGCTGTCTAGAGCTCATTTGAAAAGAACTGAATACCATGCATCAGCTCTAGCAAATTGAATTTCATTAGTGACTTTAGACAGCACTATTTCAATGAAGTAATAAGGGTCAGTCTGAGGATAGAGTGGGAGTAAAGAATATAAGCAATTTTTCTTTTTTTTAAATGCCACTTTATTTTTTTTCACCCTATATATACATAATTTTTTTAAATATTTTATTTTTTATTTTCCCCCTCTTCCCTTCCCCCTCCCTACAATTTTTCAATAAGAAAGAAAAATCAGTGATTGGAGAGGAATTTTTGTTCTAAATGTTGAGAATGTTTTGACATTGTTAGGAAGAACTGAACAAGCACATAAAAATTCATTGCAGAATTGCATTGTTATTTGACATAAATTTGAGAGTGTAAATGGATCTCTCAAGAAACAATATGAGGTTGAACTAACAGGCTGAGTGAGGAATTCTTGAATGAGACAAATGATGTGCCATGGGTAGGAGTGGACATTGCCTCCATTGGCTATTCAAATAGAATACTGCCAGCTTCTTCAATTCTTCATATGACATAGTTTCACTTTGGTTACACTCATCTGGATGCCTAGTCTAATTTGTCGGTATCACTCTTAAAATTTGGCATCACCTAAAATTTTCAGGTGAGGCCTGCTGAGAGTGGAATCATGGACTTTCTCTTAAATAGGTTACTATATTTCAGATAATGCAGCCTGTATTTTCCTTAGTCAACAAGGCTGTACCACTGAGTCATACTGAGCTAGTTCTCAGCAAAAACTTCCTCCTCTTTTATTAACTGGTATTGAACCAATTTGCTCCTACCACACATTGACCAAAGTCAATTTATAAAAATATGTAAACACTTCCATTTAAGTAAATTTCTGCCAGTTTATTTTAGTCCATACTTTGAACTCCCTCAGTATTTTGGAACTAGATTGTATCTGTATTAACTGTCTATTCTATTTGGGGGTTATTGTAAAATTAATAAAAGGCCCTAAGTGTGAGATGCAGTATGTTCTAACAATGACAATAAAATCAATAATAATAGCCATCTTTTATTGTGTGTCTTTTGTCCAGGATGTTGAGTAACAGTATAATCAGGTATTGGGCACACATGTTCTCATTTAATCCTTGTACAGCTTCATGCAGTTGACTTTTATTTGTTTTCTGGCCTGATTATTGTAATAATTATGAATAAAATACTTTGGGGAAATTTTAATAATTTTTGACATGATTTTCTAATACTAATGCTCATGGTGATATTACAGCTAAGCTACTGTCTAACTCCTACCACTAAAAACCTTTTTTAAAAGAATTTGGAAATTTATCATGGTATGATTTATATACATTGAAATTCAGTCTCTTTGGTGTACAGTTCAATTCATTTTTGATAAGCTTGTATAGTCATGTAACTATCACAATCAGGGTATACAATGGTTTTATCAAAATTTCCTTAAGCCTTTTATAGATAATCCCTCCCCTATCCCCATTCCCTATCCCTATAATTTTGTTTTTACCAGAAAGGAATATAAATTAAATATGTAGTGTGTAACCTTATGAGTTTGGATTCTTTTACTTGAGATGATACATTTGAGATTTGTCCATGTTATTGTATATATCAGCAGCTCATTTCTTTGTATTGCTGAGTGGTACTCCATTGTATAGATGTACCACAACTGTTTTATCCATTCACCATTCTTGGGGCATTTGGATTGTATTCAAGTTTTTGACAATTATGAATAAAGTTGTTATAAAATTAATGTACAATTTTTTATGTGAACACAAGATTTTCTTTCTCAAAGGTAAATACCAAGGAGTGGGATTACTAGGTTATATGGTAAGTGTATGTTTTATTAACTATATAAGAAACTACAAAACTGTTTTCCAAAATGGCTGCACCATTTTGCATTCCCACCAGCAATGTATGAGAGTCCTAGTTACTTCATATCCTTGGCAGCACTTGATATTGTCAGACTTTTTGATTTTAGACATTCTAATAGGTATGTAGTAATATCTCATTGTGGTTTCAGTTTGCATGTCTCTAATGGCTGATGATTTTGAACATCTTTTCACATGCTTGTCATGTGCTTAATTGCCATATGTACATCTTCTTCAGTGTACAATCTTCTGAAATTGTTTGCCCAAATAAGTTTTGAGACTTCATCATATAGTCTGAATACAAGTCTTTTATCAGATACATGCTTTGCAAACATTTTCTTCTTGCCTATGGTTTTTCTTTTCATTCTTTTAATACTATCTTTCATAGAGCAGACATTTTTATGAAGTCTGGTATATCAATATCTTATATGGATTATCCTTTTGATATTGTATATAAGAGATCTTTGCTTAACCCAAGATCACAATGATTTTCTCTTATGTCTTTTTCTAGAAATTTTATATTTTTAGATTTTACATTTAATCTATGATGCATTTTGAGTTAATTTTTTGTATAGTGTGAGAAATAGGTTGATATACAATTTTTTTTGCATATAGACATCCAATTATTTCAGCACCATTTATTCAGAAAACTCCTTTCTCCATTGAGTTACCTTTGCTTTTTTGTAAAAATATCAATTGAGTATATATATGTATGTATCTATTTCTGGACTATTTGATCTATGTATATATCATTTAAGGTAGACCTTAATATATCTCTTACATAAATAAGAAAATGAGGCCTAAAGAGGTAAAGTAATCTGCCCAACATCAGCATAAATACATACAAGAGTTAGAATTATTCATTGTGCTGATAAAAATGCTGTTTAATATTAGACAAAATAGAGTACTCTGCTTTCATACACCACTAGTCCTGGCTTTTGGAGTTTAAAAGATCTATTGGTCTGGATTTATTAGTAATAATAATAGCTAAAATTTTATAAATATTTTCCATAATATTGAGTCTTTGGATGCATCATCTCATCTAAACCTCACTACCGCCCCAGGAAGAGCTATTATTATTATGCTTTGTCACAAGAAGAAGTAGGGCATAGAGACATCATGTAGCTACCTCAAGGACAGAGAGGTAGCAGAGCTAAAGGTAGCAGAGCTAAAATTAGAACTCAGATACTCTTACTTCTTTTTTACCATTACATTATTCTGCCAAGCTGCAAGACCAATTGTGCAAATCTAGATTCTCCCTATGTTTACTGGTACCTGGTCTGTATTTTCTATTACACCTTCATAG
>NW_011888837.1:6744916-6746506 GCF_000151845.1 Pteropus vampyrus
TTACTGAGACCTGGGATGCTTTTACAAGGGATAGTAAGTATTGGATATGACCTATTCTACAAAAAGAAGCCTAATGGTCTGGCATAGTACTAGTCTTATAAATTGGTAAACTTATAAACTTCCTTTTGGTGAAATAATGGGAGACAGGATTGGGAACATAGAAGGAATTGCTAGTAGAGAAAGTATTGACTTTGAACTTTATTCATAATTCTATAAAGCATATTGCAGAGAAGTTGCCCTTCCTACACATAGTAAAGGGGCTTCAGGCTTTTTTTTTAACCCCTCATCAAATCCCATCTCAGAAAACTAAACCAGCATAGCTGGTAGTAGGGAGGCAGTCTTTAAAAAGAAAACAAAAACAAAAACAAAACTTTATTCCTTTTTGAAACTGTGTTAGCGTGTTTCTTGGAAGTTTATATACACCCATAAAAGTGATCTAATACCTTATAATGGATGAGTTAGATTAATAACATCTGAACAAATTAATCAACCTTTTAACATTATGTAAAGAGAGACAATCAGATGCCTCCTAACTAGATATAGTAGAGAGACAAAACATATAATTTTTATGATTTATTATTGCCCAAAATAATTAAATCTACATTTGTTCAAGCTTTTGGATCTAATGCCAATTTACAGGCAATACAAAGCAAAAAGGAAAATGTTAAATAACACCATGGGGATGTATTCAGCAAAATCTGGATTGTGAAATATTTTATAGGACGAACACATATATATTTGTATGAAATACATACATATGACATAATGGGGATAGTTAAACAATAATTGACTTTTAGTGACATTAAGAATTTATTGTGGATCGAATTAAACATGGCAGTGTGAGAGACGTTCCCAGTTTTCTCCCCTTGAAACAACAATAAGCTGAACACCTAAAACTCAACGAAAAACACCGAAGCTGCACACCAGCACATCTGAGCATGGGATCTGCGCATAAGAGCTACTGCCTCAGGTCAGAACCCCAGGTGTCGGGCGGTGGACTGGGAGAAATAAAGAAGCAGTGGGCCCAGTCATCAGGGTAGAAGACAGAGAAGCAGGACGGGACGGCAGAAAAACAGCAGTTGATTTTTACTGGCCCCGGTTGCAAAACCGAGGCTGAGCCACAGTCCCCAACTCCCAACCCAGAGGGCCCTTTCCCCCATACCCTCCAAGACCTAACACCACGGAGCCCAGGGGAATTTGAGCAAACGCTACCAAAACTGTCAGTAACACTGACAGGAACTGAGACTGAGGGTAGCGAGCATGATTAAACATCTATAAAGAATAAAAAAGATTATTAAGACTTTATATAAAGCAGAGATCCAAGAGGCTTAGACACCACCTACCGGAAACCAAAAGAAAAACACCTTATTCGCAACAGGCTAGGACCATTATGTAATAAATCTTCTTTCTGGAAAAAAACAAAAACAAAAAAAGCAGACCACACTTCCATTAATACCCAGGCGGAAAAATAGTCCATTAAACACTATGAACAACCAAGGTGACAAGGCATCTCAGAAAGAAAGATAAAAATCTCTAGAAAATAAGCTTACAGAAATACAGAAATATGCAACTTAAATGACAGAGAATTCA
>NW_011888837.1:6747331-6780342 GCF_000151845.1 Pteropus vampyrus
AATGACAAAAAAAAAAAAAAAAGCATAATTAGGAGTAAGGTGACTGTCAGACAAATAGAAGCAGAGGAGTGCAACCCTTTCTATGAACAGGACATTATAAGCTTAAAATAAGAAGAGATTTGCTATAGTAAGGTAATAATACACGTTCAGCATACGTAGGGACAAAATGAGACAACAATGACTGAAAAGTGGAGGATTCAAAGATCCAGATTCACAAAGGGGAATGGAGATAAGGCACACACAGAAGAAGAGGGATGACTGTATATATACAGCTATCCTTTTCATATTCATAATGGTTAACAGAGGCCAAAGATTTAGAACCAAAGTATATAACATAAAACAAGAACCAGAGGCAAAACCCACAAAAGCCAACCAAAATAAAGAAAACAGAGATACAAGGACAAGGAAGCAATGGAAACACCAAACTACCAGAAAGCAAAAGATAAAATGGCTATAAGAACACCTCATATTTCAATAATCACTCTAAATGTAAATGGACTGAACTCACCAATAAAAAGGAACAGAGTTGCAGATTGGATCAAGAAACAAAACCCAACCATATGCTGCCTCCAAGAGACACATCTCAGTTTCAAAGACAAATATAGACTCAAAGTGAAAGGGTGAAAAATGATATTTCAAGCAAATGGCATTCGTTCAGAAAAGTGAGCGTACTCATACTGATATTGGATGAAATAGACTTCAAAATAAAAAAGGGAAAGGAAGATACTGAGGGACACTTAATGATGATAAAGGGAATCATGCACCAAGAAGACATAACACTTAGTAATATCTATGCTTCCAATCTGGGAGCCCCAAAGTATGTAAAGCAATTACTAAAGAACTAAAGGGAGAAACAGACCAAAACACTATCATATTGGGGACCTAAATACCCCACTGTCAGATATGGACAGATCATCTAAACAGAAAATCAATAAGGAAGTAACATCCTTAAATGACACATTAGACCAACTGGACATAATGGACATTTACAGAGCCTTCCATCCCAAAACAGCTGCTTATACATTCTTCTCTAGTGTGCATGGAACATTCTCAAGAATTGACCACATACTTGGACACAGAAATAGCCTCAATAAATATAAGAGGGTTGAAGTCTTACCAACCATATTCTCTGATCATAATGCTTTGCCACTAGAGATCAACTGCAAAAAGAAAGCAGAAAGAACCACAAATACATGGAGATTAAACAACATGCTCCTGAAGAATAAGTGGGTCAGAGAAGAAATAAAAAGAGAGATCAAGAGTTATATAGAAATGAATGATAATGATAGGACAACATATCAAAACTTTTAGGACATAGCAAAAGCGGTCATAAGAAGAAAGTTCATATCATTACAAGCTTAATTCCAAAAACAAGAATAAGCCCAAATAACCTAATACTTCATCTTATAAAACTAGAAAAGGAAGAACAAATGAGGCCTAAAGTCAGCAGAAGGAAAGAAATAATCAAAATTAGAGCAGAAATAAATGAAATTGAAAACAAAAAAACAGAAAAATGCAACAAGGAGTTGGTTCTTTGAGAAGGTTAATAAAATCGACAAACCCCTGGCTAGACTCACTAAAGAAAAAAGAGGACACAAATAAACAAAATCAGGGATGAAAGAGTGGAAATTATGACAGACACTGCAGAAATACAAAGGATCATACAAGAATACTATGAAAAAGTATATAACACCAAATTTAATAATCTACAAGAAATGGACCAGTACTTAGAAAAATGCAACCTTCCTAGACTGAACCAAGAAGAAAATGGAAAATCTCAATAGATTGATCAGCATTACAGAAATTGAAACAATCATCAAAAACCTACCAAAATGTAAAAGTCCAAGACCAGACGGTTTCACCAGTGAACTCTACCAAACATTCGAAGAAGATTTAATAGCTATTCTCCTCAAATTCGTCCAAAAATTTGAAAAGGAGGCAATACTTCCCAACTCATTTTATGAGGCCAATATTACCTTGATACCAAAACCTGGTAAAGATAACACACACACACACACGCACACACTACAGACCAATACTTCTCATGAATACAGATGCAAAAATCCTAAATAAGATACTAGTGAACTGAATACAGCAACATATTAAAAAGATTATACACCACGATCAAGTGGGCTTCATCCCAGGGGCACAGGGATGGTACAACATATGCAAATCAATTAATGTGATACACCATAAAAACATTAAAAAAGAATCACATGATCATATCAATAGATGCAGAAAAAGCCTTCAACAAGATACAGCTTCATTTATGATCAAAACACTTAACAAAATATAGAAGGAAAGTACCTTAACATAATAAAGGCCATATATGACAAGCCCTCAGCCAACATTATACTTAATGGTGAAAAACTAAAAACCTTCCTTCTAAGATCAGGAACAAGGCAAGGTGTCCACTATCACCACTGTTATTCAATGTAACATTGGAGGTCCTAGCGAGTGTAATCAGTCAAGAGAAAGATATAAAAGGCATCCAAATAGGAAACGAAGAAGTCAAATTGTCACTATTTGCAGATGACATGATTCTCTATATAGAAAACCCTAAAGTCTCCATAAGAATACTACTAGAAACAATAAGCAAATACAGTAAAGTCTCTGGATACAAAATCAATGTTCAAAAATCCATAGCGTTCCTATACTCTAATAACAGTGTCAGAAAAAGAAGTGGAAAAATAATTCCTTTTGCAATTTCAACAACAAAAAAATACCTAGGAATAAATTTAACAAAACATGTGAAGGACCTATATAATGAAAACTATAAGACCCTGTTAAAAGAAATTGAAGAAGATACAAAGATATGGAAAGATATTCCATATTCTTGGATTGGAAGAATCAACATAGTTAAAATGACCATATTATCTAAAGCATTATACAAATTTAATGCAATCATCATCAAAATCCCATCAGCAGTTTTTAAAGAAATAGAGCAAAAAGTCATCAGATTTGTTTGGAAACATAAAAGACCCCGAATTGCCAAAATCATCCCAAGAAAAAAGGACAAGGCTGGAGGCATCGCTCTGCTCAACTTCAAATTATACTACAAAGTGACAGTAATCAAAACAGCGTGGTATTGGCAGTAAAATAGACACATGGACAAATGGAACAGAATCGAGAGTCCAGCAATAAATCCATATTTATATGGGCAAATAATTTTTGACAAAAACACCAAAAATATACAGTGGAGAAAGGAAAGCCTCTTCAATAAGTGGTCCTGGGAAAACTGGAAAGCCACCTGCAAAAGAATGAAACTAGACTGTTGTCTGTCACCACACACAAACATTAACTCAAAATGGATTAAGAACCTGAATATAAGACCTGAAACAATAAAATGCATAGGAGAAAACATAGGAACTAAACTCAAGGACCTTGGGCTTAAAGAGGATTTTATGAATTTGACCTCAAAGGCAAAGGAAGTAATAGCAAAAATAAATAAATGGTACTACATTAAACTAAAGAGTTTCTGCTCAGCAAAAGAAACCGTCAACAAGGTAAAGAGACAACCATCCGAATGGGAAAATATATTTGCAAGCAGCACCTCCAATAAGGGCCTAATATCCAAAATATATGAAGAACTTATATGACTCAATGACAAAAAAAATCCAAATGATCCAATCAAAAAATGGGCAGAGGACCCAAACAGACACTTCTCCCTAGAGAACATACAAATGGCCTACAAACATATGAAAAGATGCTCAACATCGCTAGATATTAGGGAAATGCAAATCAAAACTATGATGAGATACCATTCACACCTGTTAGAATGGCTATAATCAACAGGACAAGTAATAACAAATGTTGGAGAGGATGTGGAGAAAAAGCAGCCCCCATACAGTGCTGGTGGGACTGCAAATTGGTACAGCCACTATGGAAAGCAGTATGGAGGTTCCTCAAAATCTAACAATTGACCTACCATATGATCCAGCAATCCCTCTATTGGGTATTTACCCCAAAGACTTGGAAACCCATATCCATAAAGATACTTGCACACCGATGTTCATAGCAGCATTATTCACAGTGGCCAGGACATGGAAGCAACTGAAGTGTCCTGCGATAGATGATGGGCTAAAGAAGCTGTGGTACATATATACAATGGAATATTACTCAGCCATAAGAAGAGATGAAATACTGCCATTTGTGACAACATGGATGGACCTCGAGATAATCGTGCTAAGTGAAATAAGCCAGACAGAAAAAGTTGAAAGTCACATGATATTACTTATAAGTGGGATATAAACCTAAAAGCAACAAATGAACAGGACAAACAAACAGAGACTCATGGACATGGACTATAGACTAGTGGTTACCAGAGGGTAGATTGTGGAGGAGGAGGGAAGAGGTAGACAGGGTAAAGGGGGTCAAATATCGGGGGATACAAGGAGGATGAAGATCAAATATATGGTAGCTGAAGGAAACTGGACTTTGGGTGGTAAACACACAATAGAATATACAGATGTCAAATTATAATGTATATCTGAAAATTATATAATTGTATTAACCAATGTTACCCCAATAAACTTAAAAAACAAAAACAAAAACAAAACTAAGTGAAGGCAAAATACAAACAAATAATAAAAAGAATTTATTGTTATTTAGATTGCCGGTCAAGATGGTGGACTTGGTAAATGCTGTGCTTGCTACCTCTCATGGCCACATCAAAATTACAGGTTAACTACAGAACAACCATCATTGAGTGTCATCTGAAATGTAGCTGTAAAGAAGTCCTATAACTAAGAATATACAGAAGAAGCCATGTTGAGATTGGTAGAAGGGGCAGAGACTCTGAATAGGTCTGGTCCCTCACCCATATATAGAAATTAAAAATCAGAAGGGATATCTTGACTGCAGAGGTTCCCCAGAGGAATCAAGGGTCCCAGCTCCCCAGTCCAGGGATCCAATGCTGGAGAGAGAAGTCCTCATAACTTCTGGCTGTGAAAACTAGTGGAGATTGTGGCTGAGTGAGACAGAGGGCTGCTGGAGTCCCAGGCGTTTCTCCAAGAGGGTTTGTGCTTAGACTTACTTATGTATGGACTCTTCCTCTGAGCTCTAGTGCTGGAGAAGCAGCTCGAAAGGCACCAGGGATATATGGGGAGGAACTAAATTGTCTGGCTCAGGGTGAGGGCTAGAGGGGCAGCTTTCTCTCAGAAGTACTGGCAGAATCCACTGTTTCTTTATTGAGCCCTCTACACCTTTGGCATGCAGATGCAGGCAGCCACCATATCTGAGTCTCTGTCAGCTTAGCTAAGACTGGTCATGCTGCCCTGGTGATTCCCTGAGACCCCACCTCACCCAACTTGCAGGTCCACCCAAAGCATTTCCACTGGTTTTGCCATACAAATGTCCTGTTTTGGTTCATGTTGCAGACTTTCCTAAAATTGCTCAAAAGTTCACAAACTCCAAACAAGCAGCACCTGGCCTCTGCATGCAATGTGTCTCTTACTGAGCAGCCCCAAATCTGGCATTGGTGCAGCTAGCTTCGGTTCAAGGCCTGGCCTCTCTGAGGTACCTCCAAGCCCAGCATGGGTGGCAGCCACCTTTAGATTGCCTTATGGCTCATGCCAGGTGGACCAAGACAGGGCACAGGCTGTGGCTGAACTAAGGCTATGGCAGGACCCCTCCCAGGAGGCCCTGGGGCCAACACACCTGGTGGCTGGCTTGGACTGAGCTAGAGCACCACCTGACTGCTTCCAGGGATGATACATCCAAAGGGCAGACTGGGCAGGAATCAAGAGCCCCACAAAAGCAAATCTTGCTCTGTAGGGTCAGCCCCTGCACAACAGCTCCTCCACTCTACCTTGTCCTCACAACCAATCAGTCCAAGGGTCAGTTTCTCCCATTGACATGCAAACAGCAATTAAGGCTCAACTGTAATAGAAGGGCACACACAAGGGACACACCTAGAGCACCCAACTGAAGTGAACAGAGAGACTGTGCCCCTGGGTCCCCGCAGGACATCTACTATATAAAGCACTCTACTAACACTGGGAGACATAGCAGCTCTACCTAATACATGGAAGCAAACACAGGGAGGCAGCCACAATGGGGGAGACAAAGAAACGTGGCCCAAATGAAAAAATAGAACATCAAACATACTAACTTTCTCATCAAAGGGATACCAGAAGGAGAAGAGAGAAAGCAAGGAATTGAAAATCTATTTGAAGAAATAATGATGGAATACTTCCCTAACCTGATGAAGGAACTAGACATATAAGCCCAGGAAACTCAGAGAATCCCAAATAAGATGAACTTAAAGAGGCCAGCATCAAGACACATTGTAATTATAATGCCAAAAGTTAAAGACAAAGAGAGAACCTTAAGAGTGGCAAGAGGAAAGCAGTTGGTTATCTACAAGGGAGCTCCCATAAGACTGTCAGCTGATTTCTCAACCGAAACTTTGCAGGCCAGAAAGGACTGGCACAAAATATCCAAAGTCATGAAAAGCAAGGACCTACAACCAAGATTACCCAGCAAAGCTACTATTTAGAATTGAAGGACAGATAAAGAGCTTTGCAGGCAAGAAAAAGCTAAAGGAGTTCATCATCACCAAACCAGTATTACAAGAAGTATTAAAGAGACTTCTTTAAGTAAAAGAGGGTGGGGAGAGAGAAAAAAAATATGAATAATAAATGACAATTACTACATATCTATCAATAAATACTTTAAATGTAAATGGATTAAATGCTCCAATCAAAAGACATAGGATGGCTGAATAAATAAGAAAACAAGACCCTTACATTTACTGCCTATAAGAGACCTCATATTGAAAGATACACACAGACTAAAAGTAAAGGGATGGAAAAAAATACTTCATGAAAGTGGAAACAAAACAAAAAGCTGGGGTAGCAGTACTTAAACTAGACAGAATAGACTTTAAAACAAAGGCTATAACAAGAGACAAAGACCTAGTAATTCTACTTCTGGATATTTATCCAAAGAAATCCAAAACACTAATTCAAAGGAATATGTGCATCTACATGTTAATTTCAACATTACTACAATAGCTAAAATTTGGAGGCAACTTCGGTGCCCTTCAATAGATGAATGGATTAAGAAGAGGTCAAACACACAAACACACACAAAATGGAATATTAGCCATAAAAAAAAAATAAAATCTTGCCATCTAAAACAACATAGATGGACCTAGAGAGTATTGTGCTGAATGGAGTAAATCAGAGAAAGACAAATGCCGTATGATCTCATGTGGAATCTAAAGAACAAAATGAACAAACAAAACAGGAACAAACTCATAGATACAGAGATCATTTTGTTGGTTGCCAGATGGAAAGGGGATTCAGGGTGGGTGAAAAAGGAGAAGGGGTTAAGAAGTACAAACTGGTAGTTACAAAATAGTCACGGGAATGTAAAGTGTAGCGTAAAGAATATAGTCAATAATATTGTAATGACTATGTGTGGTATCAGATGAGTACTAGATTTATTGGGATGATCACTTTGTAAGTTATATAAATGTCAAATGACAACGTTGTACACCTGGAACTAATATATGTCAACTGTAACAACTAAAAATTTATTTAAAAACAGGAAAAGAAGAATTTATTATTAATTTTTTAAGTATGATAATGCTATTGTGATTATGGTTTTTGTTCAGTAGTTATTATCTTTTAGAGATGTATTTTGAATTTATGGATGAAATGATATGTTTGAAGTTTATTTTAACATTATTCAGTGGGCGTGAGGTATTATTGAGGTTATAGATAAAACAAGATTGGACATACATTGATAATTGTTTAAGCTTTGACAGGGTACATGATATAAACAATGATTCTCTACTTTTATATATGTTTGATATTTTTCATAATTAAAAAATGTTTTTAAAAATAATCACTAAAATAGTGATCATGAATTTGATAATTTTCCTTTTGCTCCAAAGCAGCAGTTAAATTTTCCACAACTCTCCTTAGTTCCGTTTTTTATTTCTAAAATCGTGCTCTGATGCATTGAAATGTGTTTTCCATAAGTACTCAGCTTCTTTTCTATGTTAATGTTTACAACATTTTCCAGAAGCTTATAGTCATACACATGTCAAAAATAATAGTTCATTGGCTTTCACAATTGTTGAGCAAGTAGCCTAAACCAGTGGATAGAGAACTCAACTCAGGAACTGGAGAATTGAATTCTTTTACTGACTTTGCTCAACAAAGTCAGTAAAAGAATTCAATTCTCCAGTTCCTGAGTTGAGTTCTCTATCCACTGGTTTAGGCTACTAATAAATTATGGGCCAGATGACTCATATAAACACCCAGATCCTTCCAGCACATCATATGAAATGAGGATTTGTTCTTGAAGATAACATCTGTTTGACTTTTGTATATCTGACAGCCCCAAGATTCTTTGAGAGCTTAACACTGCCATGGGGTATTACTGAGTATAGCAGTAGAATAATCAACACTGAATTGATTCATGCTCTGTTAGCCTCACCATGAATTACTTTTTGTTTTTCACAGGGAAGACAGTGTCACATGTGTCGCTGAGAGGGAGCATGGATTCAGGAGCTAGTTCTGCCACTGTAATATTTTGGCTAAGGTAAGTTCCTTGTCCTCTTTGAGCTTATCTATAAAATGGTGATAATAATACTTACCTCACAGAATTGATAGTTAGGATTAAATGGGATAAGAATATATAAAATACCTAGCACAATGTCTGCCATTGTTACCTGGTCTTGGCCGTTATCAGCTAAGAAGCGTCTTTCCTTTTTTTTAACTTGTCTGCCTTAATACCACGTTGAGCTGGATTTAAGTGTTTTTCTCTTTAGCCACCTTTGAAAATAGAAAATTAAGCATTCTTCTATGTATATATGGAATAATTGTTGTCACTAATTCAGGTGACGTTAGAAGATAATTTTTAATAATCAAATACTGTTTTTTAAGATGCCTTCCAAAATCTATTTGATCAGTTCAACTAATTTAGATATGTGGGATATCATTTGAAACCAGTTCATCTTGGAGGAGTAATATTGATTTTGCCTGTCTAGCATTTATTCCATCTTTTTTTTTTTTTTTAAATTAGAAATCCCTTGTTTTTCTTTTGAGAAAAAGACCCATTTTTGGTCTATCTGAGGGGTCAGCAAACTTTCTTAAAGGGTAAGATAGTTTAGGCTTTGCAGACTATATGGTCTCTGTTGCAGCTACTCAACTCTACCATTTTAACATGAAAGCAGACATACACAATTAATGAACAAATAGGTATGACTGTGTTCCAATAAACCTTTATTCACAAAAGCAGGTAGCTGACTTGTGGACCATCATTTGCTGACCCCTATTTTATGACATTCAGGTGAAATACCTTCTCCCTCACTTTCTATTTTAAGTATAGGTACATGAGCCAGAACTAGCAAATAAGTATGTTTTATTCATCTGACCCTGTGATAGGCTTATAATTTGATTTAAGCTAAGCCAATTAGAATTAGGCCCAGGACTTTTAATAGTACTATTAAGGAAGATGCAATCCCTTTTAATTGGGGTTGCTTAATTGGTAGAATATATTCTTGGGGTTTCTGGTGGGCATCTTGTCACCAGAATGGGGAAGACCACTTGAGGGTAAAGCAACCACAGAAAAACATGGAAAAGCTGAGTAACAGTTAATGAGAACTGAGACCTTTTATGTCAACAAGAGTTAGTTGTTTCAGGAAAATGTTTCCAGAAAAGATAAGACTACAAAACCAATAAATTACTGTTTATATCAGGCGATGCTTTCTTTAAAATCTTCCTAGGATAAAATGATTTGGGGTTTATCTTTTACTATAGAAAGTTGGGACTTTGATTACAAATATATCTATATCTATCTGAATTAGACCCAGAATAGTTAATTATTTTAGAAAAGTTTGGGTCGTATAAGTGGTCATTTCCTTGTTCCAAGGCCCATTACCAAGAAATTCAGTGGCTTTCTATTAAAACACATGTCCTGTTAGACTTCACAGTTCTTAAAATGATGTCACCCCTAATTACTCCCAGGATGGACAGTTATCAAGGCATATGGGTCTACATTTAATTGGCCAAGGGGAAAAAAAAAAAAAAAGAAAACTAGTCTAGATACTTTCCAGACAGTATAAATTAAAACTTACTGACAGTTTATTTTGGGGTTAATACAGACATAGAAAGCTGTGAATTTAGGTCACATTGTTTTGCTTTTGTTGAACTGTACCTCAAAGCTTTGCTATTAATTTACTGAAGGTCATTATTAGAATAGCCCCATGGAACTTGTTGCAGTTACTGGGTAGATGTAATAAGGATTCTGCACATACTTTAAAGTGTCCTTTTTAATGAGAATCCATGAGAAAAATTTTTTTTCAAATCTCAGTGCTGAGAATGTCTGATTTTTTCAAGTCAATTGAGTAGTTTTTTTTTTTAATATCTTATGAATACCATTAATCATGAACTTCTCTTTGAGCAAACTACTGAGTTAGTGTTCAGTTTATAATTCAACCTCTAGTGAAATTATAGGATCTTATGGCATATATTTTTGAGAAATACCATACAGTCATCATTTTTCTCAGCCAGTTTTTCTTTTATTCCAATTTCCTAATTAATTTTAATTTACTTACATTATGCTTCCTTGTTAATAGTGAGCGAACAGTGAAATGTACGCTATGAAGGGAGAAAGGAACAATGAAAGAGAAGTGGAAGGGCACCAGAGGCCGACTTTTACAGTTTCTTTTTCCTGGACTGCCACTAGGTATCTTTTCTGGTACAGGAGAAGCCATGTACATGTTTGGATTGCTTTGCTTCTAAACATTTGGCGACTCTCAAAGAGTCTCCATCTCTTTGGGGACAGAAACCCTAGAGTTGAAAGCGCCCATAGGATTCACGCTTCTCTGATTCTGGGGTTCCCTTTAGGGTTTTACCAGATGGAAAACTAGCACCTTGAAGCCAGTGAGGTGGTGAGCCAACAGGCTTTATTGACAGATGGAGGATCCCAAGTGTGAATGAAAACAGCTTTAGCTTGAAAAGAAAAAATAATTCTGAATCCGATCTATGTAAGCAAATACCCGTATCAAACCAATTAATTGGCTACCTTAGTGACTCCAAAGAAGAGATACTTACCTGTCCAATATTTTGTTAATACTTTTGAATAGGTTATACTAGATTGAGAAAGAATGATGTTTTACTCTTTTAAATGTGAACCTAATGTAGGGTGAAGAGTTCCCTTTTTGTGTGGGTGGTAACAGACTAGTTATTGACAATTTGGGGCAAATAGAACTCCAGGCTAACAATTCACTACACATTGTTTGGAAAACCTTAGGTATATCCTTACACTCATGCTTTATCTGAATGTAAAGAAATAAATGTGTGGTAATTGGATATATAAATAGATTATAGTTCCATTATTCAGCAGTAGAACTTAAGTTATGACATGTTTGTCTCAAGTAAGAAGTCTCCAGATTGATCCCTATACAATACTTTTAACCATTAACATTTTTTATTTTCAGAATTACTGACATTTATGCAAAGAGGATACTTCTAGTAATTAGTTTAGTTCTTGTTGTTAAATAATTTTATAGACTAATTTTTAACCTATTTGTTATAATTATAAAAATTTTATAAAAAACATATCTTTCTTTGGTAAATATTTTGTATTTGTTCTATCCAATGCAAAGAGAAAGTTTTGACAAAATGATTATAGATATTTTAACTTTTTTTTACTAAGCTTCTATTAGTGTTCCACTGACCACTATTTCAAGCATTCTTGGGATTTTACATGTCATAAAAATTGAAAAGTATTTATTTGGGGGGACTCTAATGTATGATAAAAATTGTGAATCTCCACTTAAATTTAAAAGGCTATCTAATAGCAATGGAAATCATTTACAAAATACATTTTATGGGAATCAATTAGATTTTTTCCCTCAGGTTCAGATAGTCTAAATTCCATTTTAAAACTGATTTTTAAATTCTGAAGAAATTATACAGCAATCTGAGGGATAATATGTATTTGAGAAATTTAAATTTGAAGAACATTTTATCATTTAACTAAAATCAATTGTATAATTGCTGACAGTAATAACAGCAGGCCTTTAATAAGTCAGATTCTTCCATTAAAACAGAATGAAAGGATTCAAAGTTTATTTTTCTATTGAAGTTCTCCTATGATGTTTCCTTCCTGCCATTGGAACATAGAATTCCATGCAGCTAAGTTGTAAAGGGCCACACAAACAGCCATGTCTGAGGTGGCAGGGGAGCTTTAGAGTCATGGGACCCTTCTGCACAAGTGGCAATACTATATTGGTCATAATGGCGCATGGTCCGCCATCTGTCTGATAAAACAGCTCAGCATGCTAAGTGTTATTGACAAGAAGATGTGCAAACTGCCTCCTTTTGGAGGGCCTGGCTGACCCTTCCTCAAACTCTGGCATACTTTCAAAGGTCTATTTCTTCAGGGTAAAATATCATCAATCTGCCTGCTTCAGTATTTCTTTTTTCTTAGGGTCCGTGCAAAATTCTTTATGAAAGGAACAGCTATTAGCATATTCCATGCATATAAAATGATGAGACTTAGGTACCTAAATTGGATAATGTAAAAGTGCCTTTTATTTATAGCTAAAATTTACTAGATACCAAAGGGACATCTGATCATCAATGGAGGTGAATGCCATGATGGTTCTAGTGATCACTGGCAAGTTATAAGGATGGTGAGCTAAGCAGTAGGCTGAACTAGTCACATCCAGCTGCTCACCCACAGGCATATGCAAGTGTAGTTAGATTTCTAGAGAAAACCAGTTTTAAGTGGTTAGGGAACAGGTGCGGAATTTCAGGCCTTCGGAGGAGGGTGTTCTTTTCATAACAATAACCTGTAATTTTTTCCTTAAAAAAACCCCCCAAAAACAGCTTTATTAAGGTGTAATGTATATGCTATAAAATTCACCCATTTCAAGTGTAGAATTCAGTGATTAAAACACTGTCACCTATCACCTTCTACTTAAGTAGGCAATCCTCTTTGTTTTGACAGTGTTTGATAATATTTTAGTTAGGATTATGTTACTCTGATTTCTATTTGCTTGTTAAACTGTAAGCAATTACTGACAGCAGTTTTATATTCATCAATGATTACTTACAAGAGAAACTTAGGTCTAAGCATTGCAAAAAAACTCATTTAAGAATGTGACCCTCAAGTCCTTACTTCTAAATTTTATATGTAGACCTCATTTTTCTTGTCAAAATATGTGCAGTTTATTTGGTGCCATAATTTAGATTATTCATTGTATGCCCTATTTCCACAGATAAGCAAATCCATTTATCATATACGTTTAGGGTAGAAGCTAAATTGCTGATTTAATGTCTATATAGATTTTTATACTTAAAATGACATCTTTTTAAAGGCTCTGCAGGATCCCACTTTATGAAGTCTGTATCCTAGGCAACTTCAAAGTTTTCTAAGGAATATGCCAAATGGACAGCTGCTGTAGCTACTACCAAAGAACAAATCTTTTTCACCTTGGCATCTGGGTTTTCCATTTGTTGGCCAAAATAAGCAAATTTCAGCATTGTCTTTAGCCATCCAATAAATACCACCGGGTAAGGCCATTGGGAATACTGGCGAAAAGCAGTTGTTTGTTAAATGCCGTAAGGACTTATTTTTTTGGCTGTTAAAATCAGTTTTCTGAGAAAAAAAAAAAAAAAAACTACAGTAATCTATGTGATTTAACTGAGATTTTCTGTGAATTCCTTCATTTCTTATAGACCACTAAACATTTGATGGGAAGGTATGCTATAATTTAAAAATTATTGTAACTTAAACTTGAAATAAATGGTGCAATGAGATTCCAAAGTACAACTTGGATGGCCATATATAAATAAGACTAATTTATGGAAAATGGGGAAGATATGTTAATAACATTATAAAAGACTCATTATAATGTCCTTTTAAAAAATCCCCTGGAGAATTATTATATATATTGCCCAGGTGACCTAGAAAAGAGCTGGAAACAGAGCTAATGTGCTAATGCTTTATTGAGGAGTACAAGCCCAGGTAATAAGAGTGAAGGAAAAAGAGAAACGAGATTGGGAGGAAAGAAAGCAAATAAAATTATTTGTTAACTAGTTGACTACAGACTCACGGAAAACTGGCCAGCTGCTCAGTCACAAGGGATGTCTCTTGAACTGATGTCTGTAATCGCTATGCCTTAGAATAATTATCAGCAGGAGGAAAGAAGTGGGTTTATTTGCAAGCTCCTACTTGAACTTGTATCTTCATTGGTCAAAGTTCATGCCATGGACATTAATGTCACTGTACTTCTGGGTTGTGTTACCTGGCCATTCGGGTATGTGCTAGGAAAACCCAGGTGTGATCTGGTTGAGCTGGAGAGGAGCAGGTAAATTTGCTGTGCATTGTCTCATGATAGGGGCCATAGAAGTGTGCCTAAGTCCAGACCTCACTCTGGGAAAGATTGAGAGAGTGGTGTTAAATGAAAGATAACAGTGGGAGCTTCCAGGATGCCCTTGATCAAGAATGCAAGATCTGGGAGTCAAGTAGTACTAAATGAATCTAGGGAGGCTCATAGCTGGATTTAGTATGGAATGCTATTTATTTTATAGAAATTACATTTGCATGTCTAATTAACATTTTATAACATATTTTGGTTGTCTACTGTGCCTTGAGTAAAAGATAGAAGTACAGATTCATGTGCAGTGCAGTTGTTTTAGCGAGATGATCAGGGTCTTACAAGGAATAAGAAAGGAAGATTGATGACAAGGAAGTCTGATGGACTCCTTAGAATGGGCACACACACTGTGAAGATATCTGTTTCCAATGTTAATATCCTCCAAAGAGCATCCGTCTTAATAGTCATGTGCACAAGATGACATGTTCTTGTGCATGGTCAGTCAGCTTTTTTCTTTAGCTACCCCACTGCCTGTTTAAAGGGCTTATGAACAGAGAAGCTGTGATATCAGAGATGAAAGCTATGCATAGTTCAATATCATTGTGTCCCCTTACCAAGACTGACCTGATTAATTCTACTGTTGAGTGCTTAATCTGCTGATAGCAGAGGCCAAGGTTGAACCCTTGATTTCTCATGGGTCCCAGCTAGGCTCTTGGCGTCCAGATTAATTTCATTGGTTATCTTCCAATATGAAGGGAAAGGAATTTGTTTCTTCCAATAGACAAATTTTGGATAAAGATTTGTCTTTCCTGCCTGTAATGCTTCTGTCAGCATTGGACTAACAGAATGACTTGTCCTTTTCATGGCATTATATACAGGATTGTGTCTGATCAAGGAACTCATTTGAAAGCAAAAGAAATGCAGCAGTGGGCTCATGCAGATGGAATTAACTGACCTTACTGTATCCCCATCACTCCAAAGTGGCTGGTCTAATTGGAAGGTGAAATAGCTTACTAGACCAGTCAGTTACGGTATCAGTTGGCTGACAGTACTCTGAAAGGATAGAGTTCTGTTTTACAGAATGCATATTATTTGTTGAATCAGAGATAATTATATGATGCTATCTTTTCTATAGTCAAAATACATGGGTCTGGGAATCGAGGTATAGATTTACAGTGCTCTTCTCAAAATAACTCATAATAACCTACCCACAGAAGTTTTGCTTCCTGTCCCTGAAACTTGGAGCTATGTTTGTTTCAAGTCTTAGTCACCAGGAGGTGGAGAATGCTTCCATTTGGGGGCATTATTCCAATTCCACTGATGAGACCACCATCTAGTTATTTTGGGCTTCTTATTCCACTGAAAAACTAGGCCAAAAGAAAAAGGAAGATTACTTTTCTGCTTGGGGCAATCTATTCCAATTGTCAAAGGGAAATTGGGCTATTCCTACACAATGGGGGTAAGGAGGATAATGTCTGAAATTCAGTGGCTTTTCTGGGGTACCTCTTAATACTTTCAGGCTCAGTAGTAAATTCATTGGAAAACTATAGCAACCACAAAGAGGCAGAATGATTGAGAACTCAGACCCTTTGGGAATAAAAGTTTGGATTACTCTGCCAGGTAAAGAACCCTAACCAGCTATGGTTGTGGCAAGGCAAATATGGAATAGGTAATAAAGGAAGTCATAGATATCAACTATAGTCTAATGGACAATTGCAGAAACAAGGACCACATTAGCATTATGTATTCTCTTTACTTTTAACGTTTGTAAATACTAACCATTTTCTTCTCTCTTCTTCCCATTTAATTTTGTATACTGGTTGATGGAAGTTAACTTTATAATTTTGTCTTTAGGTAACAACATATTCAGTGGAATTATGACAACTTGAGGAATAATTAATATAGGCTGCAATGGATACAATGACTGCTAGGATTATGCCTCTTCTCATTTTGGGAAAAGGATAAGAACTTCATCTGTCATAAGGCTAGCTGAATTTTGTTAGGTGGAAATATGGAGTTGTCTTATTGTTGTGCAGAAGTTCAAATGTGTTAGGAGGGTACTTGTGGAAAGTGAGTAGCTGAAGAGGTGGTCTAATGGTCTGTGGCAATTATCATTTATTGCCTCTCAGCTCCAAATCTACCCTTCATTGCCTGCTTTGCAATATGGAGATAGATTCTATCAGCATTTTTCTTTTACACCTGACATGATGTTAAACATTGTCAATAAAGGGAACTGGAGGAACACTGCAGGAAGAATGGGCTTTTCTCCCTGGTTCCAATGTGCTCCTAGATACATGTTCTTGCTCCTAATGCCTGACTACTGGTGGCACATGTAGGAGACATCTAGTGGCACTTATCCCCATTGAGTTTCAATGGCAGTCTTGTGTGTGGCTTCCTGTCAAGTGTTATAGGCACTCCCATGAGTGGATTCCCAGTGAGTCTTGTAGGCACTCACAGTCAGCTTTACAGCTGTGATCCACCAGCACCTTAGAGAGACAGTTCCTGCTAGTTAGTTCCAACTATAGTTCCTTACCTGCCAGCCCCAGCCCACCTGCACCATGGAAGGTGTTTCTGGCTTGTCAGTTCTGGCTGCAGTTCCATTTTTGCCAACTTCAGGTCACTTGTACTCTGAGGGTGGAAAGGGTGGAGGCGTGTTTCCTGATTTACTCAGCAATTTTGGATCAGTCTGGCCTGGAGAAACTTAGTGAAATCTCTGCTATCCAATGGATTCCAACGACAGCTTCTCCAGTGAGGCGTAAACCCCAGATTTAAAAAGAAGACTCCCTTCCAAATGTATTCCTTCACTGGGTTTTGTTTCTCAGTCCTAGAGCATTTACAGTAGCCGTTTTAGTTAATTATGCTTATAACATTTATATTAAAATTTCCCTGTTCAAATTAGTGTGTGTGCTTCTGTCTCTATCTGTCCTGATTGATACTCTACCTATCTGTGAGATTGGGAAGAAATTTTGTATACATAGATTTTATTCCAATTGTCTTAGTGATTTTATCCATTTTGAGCTTCAGTTCTACTCTGGAATATGAAAAATGAATCAGGGATGCAGTCGACCTATTAACTACATGGTAGTTTATATCATATGAGCCACCAGGCTGGGTTATCACTGGCCTGCGATAACCATTGAGGCCACTATTTTCCATCTAAGACTGTAGTATAAAAATCGATGGAGGGGTCCTGAGGTCTTCAGAATCTGAGAACATCTTTCTTGGTGAGTTGTGCTCCAGAGCTTTTTCCCAACCACTTACACATCAAAAAGAATCCTGCATCGATCTCAGTGCACTCCCCAGAGACTTCCAACTGGATTCGGCCTCCTTAGATAACTTGGGTGACCTAAAAAATCACATGCTCCCTGAAGTTAGTCGATGACTGAAGGATATCCCATCTTTGAGTAGGTAGGTCCAGTATGCAGTAGGATTCCTTAAGCTGTCCAAAGCCTAATTCTTATTTATAATTAGAAGTGAATCATGGCCTCAATGGTTATTCGTACTGGAAGAAGCTTCAAAGAAGATAAATAGATCATGGAGATGGTGCTTTCCTTACTTTATTATCTTAAAAAGATCTTGACAAAATTGTCAGTTTTACAGAGGGGAAACTGAGACAGAAAATATGAGACTTATGACTCTACTCTTCACATACATACTTAACACTGATAATGTTTGAAAGATAGGTAATTGGGAAGTAATTTAATCTTTCAAATTATTTTATTTTTTATTTTTCGATTGCATGTTCCCTCCCCGTCCCCCACCACTAAACTATAAGCTCCATAAGAGCAAATATATTTTCTGTCTTATTTCACCATTGCATTTCTTGTATGCTTATTGTCTTCTTTATGAGACAAATTTACTGATATCCCATTAGTTTTGCGTCATTAGGCTACTTCCAATAGTTCTAAATCATAAGGCATCAATATGTGTCCGTCGAATGAATGACAGATATATTGCCTAACTTTTCATTTAGCACTTTGTCTATTATCTTTTTCACTTAGTATTTATTATCTACTTCTTAGTAAAACAGTATTTAGTGTACTAAAATGGGACAATTGTTAATGTTCCCATCACTATGATATGTTTCTAAGACAAAATATAAAAATTAATAATTTTATTACTCCATTTAAACATTTATTATAGCTCTTAAAAAAGAAAATTTAAGCAGTTTTTAATAGAAATGCATCAAATATTAAAAGAATCTCTTAAAATACAGTTAAGTATTTAAGCTAAATGGACAAGAAAAAAAGAAAAATGTAGTGATATCTTCAGGAAAAAATAAAGAGGAGTCTTTTTATGAAAAGTAACTAGCAATTAAATCTTTAAAACAGACTTGTTTAACACACTTTAAAAATGTGATTAAATTCATCAAATAAACTTGTTTACTTCTGTTTCTAAGCCAGTTTATGATATTGTACTAATGATTACAGCATGTGCTAAATACTAAGCTAAGCACTTAGCATGTATTATTTTATTTAATCACTCTACTTGTGTAAAGAATGCAAAAAATGCCTTGAATGTGTCCAAATCCACTAATTATTTGTTTATGAATTCACTGTAGAGATTTACTTAGAATTCTAATTTATTTGATCTAGAAATTTGTTTTTATTTTTAATCTATCAAAATCACCTTCTCTAGATAGGTGCAGGGCTGGTGCAGTGCATGCTCCCAGTTTTGGTTTCTTGAGGCAGAGGGTAACATAAGAAGACTCCTACAGAAGGTCATAGGCTCCAGAGATCTGGAATCCTAAATCAAGCCATGCATAGAAGGGGATTCAAACACCAACTGTGGTGCTGCAGAGATAAGATTTGAGGCTCTAGTTTAAAGCCAGGAGTTCAGAGATGGGTATGGTTTAGAAGGCAGTGAAAAACAGATTGTGATAAAGGTCAGAGCTGAAGGGGTATGGAGTGATTATTGCAACTATCCATAGGTATTTTAATAGCTCATTATAGGTCCAGGGGAGCATGGAGTATTTGTCTGGCTTAGGAAGCCATATACAAAGATGATTACTAAATCTCTCATAAACATTTTTTTGTTCACTTGGAAGCGTATTTTAGATAACTTCATACCCACCCACCCCCATTTTACATTATAGTTTTCCTGGATTGGCTTCCTCACAATCTATCCCAATCCCTTCTTCATATACCCATATTCTCCCAATATCCACTTCATAAAAAATTGAGGCCCAATGGTAGTTCTTATAGGAGAGAACATTTAATGACTTGGAACCAGAAGATTTGAGAATAAGAAGGGACTTTATTATATTACTTATCCCAATGCTTTAATTTAAAAAATCCACTCATTCAATATTACCTATTAAGCACCTAAAATACACCAGATACTCTTCTAGAACTGGGGAAATAAAGGTAAACAAAAGAGACCAAGTACTTGTCTTCATGGAACATACATTTTCTTGAGGAGATAGATAATAAACAAGTAAACAAATATAGGAATGTGACAAATTTTCAATAAATTGTATAGTGAAAAATCTAGTTGTGATAATGACATGGAACTTGATGGAAGGAAAGTGATTGGAGAAGGCCTCTCTAAAAAGTGAAATTTGATCAATTAAATTTGATCAATTTAATTTTATAATTAAAGTGAGGAGAGATTCATATTGCTGCTCTGAGGGAAGTTGTCTAAGGAAAAGGCAACAAATACAACATTCTATGGCAGAAAAACCAGGTTTAAGAAAGAGGCCAGTGAGGGTGAAAAGGAGTGAGAAAAGTGGAAAGAGGTGATGTTAAAGAGAAAGACAGGGCCAGATTACACAAGGCCTCAAAGGCCATGGTGTAGAATTTGGATTCGATTCTAGTGCAATAGAGAATCATTAAAATGTGTTAAGTAAGAGAAAGCTATGACATATACTTTTGACTAAAAAGTATATATGAATGAAGAATATACTGAAGAAGAGCAAGAGAGAATGCAAGGAGAAGAGTTAGGGGACTCGAAGTTGTCAACATGAGTGATGATGATAAGGTAAAGGCAGTAGTCCTAGAAGTGGTGAGTAGTAGTCAGCCTTGAGGTATATTTTGAGGTTAAAGTCAACAAGACTTTAGTTGATTGTATAGAGAGTTTAGTGTGAATAAGAGAGGATTCAAACATAACTGCAAGGTTTTGGACATGAGTGGCAGAGTATACAACATTTACTAAGATGAGAAAGACTAGGAGATAATCATATTTAGGGGTCGGAACCAGTAGTTGTAGTTTGGGTGTATTAAGCTTGGATACCTCTTGGACATTCAAGTAGAGCCATTAAATAGGCAGTGAAAATAAAAATATAGAGTTTGGGAGAGGTCTAGGATGGAGTTATCAAATTGTGGAAACCGTCCTATGTTAATGATATTTATAGCCATTTGACATCCTGAGATCTCATCTGAGAAGTAACTATAGAGAAGAGAGGGAGCCTGAAAACTGAGTTCTAGAGCACACCAACAGCTAGCATAAAAAAGAGATACCAGCAAAGGATATTCAGAAGGAGAGGTCAGTAAAGGAGGAAAACCAGTTGGCTTTCTAGAAGTAAGGTGAAGGAAGTTTGAGAGGGAGAAAGGAGAACTAAAGTTCGGTCATTGGGAATGGCAAGTAGTATGTTGTTGGTGACCTTGACATAAGTAATTTCAATGAAGTAATGAAAGTCTAACCAGAGAATATTCAAGAAGAAATGGAAAGTGAAGAAATATTTTTAAAATAGGGATCAGAGAAATGGGACAGAAGCTATAGGAGATGTCAGCTCTGATAAGGATTTTATTTTATTTTTTTAATGAGAAATATTAGAAAATGTGCATATGCTGACAAGAATGATTTGTCATGCCTAGACTTTTGAGTTTGAGAGGAGGACACATTGTCAGACTTTTATTTCTCAAAATAAATGAGCTTTGTGTCAGTAGAGGAGGTAGTTTTCTGTTGACATCTTCATTAAAATCAATAGCATTGAATATGAATAGCTTCAGATTCCCTCTTTTAAGACAACCATAAATAACTCCAAGGGCTTGCTCTGCCTTACACAGATTCCCAGGCATCTAGGCACGTGGCAGGAGTGGCAGACCTGCCAAGCGATGTGTCTGGTCCTGTGTGATGGATTAGTGGGCTTTGATGAATGGCCCATGCCAGGCAGCTCCATTAGAGCTGACTGACTCTGGCAAGATTAATTGTTTTAGATTGTACAGACATGCTTCGTGAGGAAAGTATTTCTGTTTATCTATCTTCTGTCCATCACAAAGGGTCCCTTGCAACTTGTCATAATCCATAAAGAGAAACAAAACATTTTCTTACCTAGCAAGGATGCTTTCAACTATTTTCTCAGTTTTGTTTGCATCCTCGGGGCCAACAAAAATATATTGGTTTTCTTTGATAGTTGTTAAACTCTCTTTGTAAGCCATTCTTGGCACAGTCTAAGACTTAAAATTAAAAGGTCTAAAGAGTAAGGTATACTGTGGATCAATGTAGTTTGTAGAGCATAGCAATTATCATATTTTAAATACTTGTCTGCGTGCCTTGGCTCCCTTGAGAGATACCACAGAGCCTGAAGTATACTAAGTATTCAGTAAATGATTGTTAAATGAATTAATTTATGAATGAGATATATAACACTTTTAGGATTAATGTGACTTTAAAAGAATTTAAAAGGCTTCGATCTTTTTCTTAGAAGAAACAAATAAAATATATTTCCAAATGACATATATACTAGTTATTTTTTAGTGAAACATTCAAATAGAGCTTACTATATGACAGGCACTATAATATTTATAATTGCTTTATAAATATTAACTCATTTAATTCCATAAGTTGGTATTATTACCACCATTTTATACATGAGGAAACTGAGGCATGTGAAGAAGTTAAGGAAGGTTACGCAGCTAACACAGGGCAGAGCTGAGATGCAAACCTAGACAATCTGACTTCAGAACTCTAACCATATAGTTTTGTCAAACCATAATGTTTAGCAATTAATTTAATGTAAATATTTTTCAAAATTGATTACTGTTGACAGGGAGTAAACTATAATCAGAATGCTGCACTTGGAACTGCTTCAAAATTTGAGAGTTTCATGGTTTGGAGTCATTGCTCTAAGAATAATAGTCTTTGCTATTGTACACTTACAGTGTGACAGGTCTCATATTGGGCGATATATATATATGCAATATATATATTATATACATACACACACACACATATATATGTGTATATATATAACCTCAAATTCTTGAATGATAAATATGAACAATAAGAATTATTACCCCATTTAAAAAATAAACTAGGGTGTGAGTAGAGGAAATGGAAATCAAACCCAGGTATGTTCTACTTCAAAACTAAGGTTCTTGTGACTCAGCAGGGAAAATAAAAGAACCTACTTGAGTAATTGAACTTCACAGAGAAGATAGAGCCAACAAGGTTGAACTATAGTTTTTGAAGTTGGGGCTGAATTTAAGATTGTTTTGTGTAAAAACACAATTCATTTAATAAAATCTAAAAATAAAAATTTCCAGAAATTTTAGTTTTATATTTTGGTTAATTTATTTTAATACAAGTGGAAAACCATGGAGAATACAAAGAAAAGTTATCGGTATCACTAGTAAAATGTAAATGTTTATTCTGGGCACAAAAATAATTCATTGCTTTTCTTAAAGAAATTTTCTGTTACTGGAAATCAAGAATTTTGGACTCTTGTTCACCTACAATTCTATCACAGATATAAGAAAATCAGAACTGACCTTTAACCTATCTGAGTCAGCTCCCATGTTAAGCTCTTTTACATGCGTTGCCTAATTTAATCTTTACAATAGCCCTATCAGTTAGATATTATTATTATTATTTCATTGATTAGGAAACTGAGGACTAAAGAAGTAATCATTTACCTAAATTTACTCAGATAAGTGGCACAGGTGAGATGTTAATTATGATCTGTGTAACTCTGAAGTTCATTATGATATTCATTATAAAGTATAGTAACCAATGTTACTATAACTGCTTAACTGTTTAGAAAGCTCTTCCATATTTTTTTTTACATTTTATTTTGACAATTCTGTGAGACAGGCAAATCAGATAAAAGGAAGACAAAGATCTTAAATTAAAAACAGCTTTTTAAAAAATTCACAAAGGACTATATTAAAGGTATTACTGTTCATCAAAAGACGCCTTTAAGAGAGTGCAAATATAAGCCACAGAATAGGATAAAATAATCTCACCTATATCCAACAGAGGAAAAGGTTTCAAAATTAATAGAAAAAAGGCAGATAACCTGTTAGAAAAATGAGAAATACTTTGACAGTCACTTCACTATGGAAGATATCCATAGGCCAATAAACATATGAAAAGAGGCTCAACTAGATTCCCATCAAGAATGCAACTGAAATCCGCAATGCAATACCATTTTGGCTAAAATTAAAAGGTGTCGGCGAAGATATAGAGTAACCAGAACCCCCATTCAGATATTTTGAAAAGCTCTTTGGCCGTTGTTTATCCCAGGACCCAGCAACACCGCTCTGAAGAAGATACTTCACAGAAATGCATATATATGGGCACCTAAGGACATACCATTATGTTTCATAGAAAGCATTTTTAATAACTCTAAAATTATAAACTATCCAAATACTCAACAACTGTAGAATGGATAAATATGTGTGGTATAGTCGCATAATGAAATGTATACAGAAATAATAATGAACTACAGTTACACACAATAACATAGAATAATCTCCCAAACAAAATTTGGAGTGAAAAAAGAGAGATACAAAATGATGCATGCTGTGAGGTTTTGTCTATTTTTCAAAAACAAGAAAGACTAATCTGTACTCTTTGAAGTCAGAGTAGTGATGGGCGGGTAGTAGTGATTCTAAAAGGGCATGGGAAGAACATGCGTTAAAACAATTCTATTGTCGATGGATGTGTTGTTTTCAGTTTTGAGCTATTAGGCATAGAGCAGCTCTGAACATTTTAGGGCATATTTTTTGGTGGACATATATATTTCATTATGCTTTTTTTTGCCTTAAATTCTACTTTGCTGATGTTAGTGTTTGCATGATATATCTTTTTTCATCCTATTTCCTTAAGACATTATCTCTTATAAACTGCATTTCATTAAGTCTTTATTTTTTTTTAAAGACAGTATTTGTCTGTTTTTGGAGTCTTAAGTCCATTTATAGTTAATGTAATACTGATATAAATGGTTTATTTTTTATCATCTTGCTATTTATTTTCTATTTGCCCCACTGTTTTTTTTATTCCTCCTCCCTTTTTTTTTTTTTTTTGCCTTATACTGGAATAATCAAATATTTTTATAATTCACTTTTTTATCTTCTGTTGTTTGCTACACTTTCTTGTACTACTTTGTGTATTTCTAGAACTACAATGATTTCTCCTGTTTGAAAATGGGTTGAGAAATAGGAAACGTTCTTCGTATCTGTTAATGTTGCACTTGTGACTTTGAGTGTTACGTCACATTCAGTTCAATTTATCATGTTCTTTTGTTCTCTGAATTTACTTAAATGAGATTTGGATCTAGGGATTTGATCAGACTCTGGTTGCATCCCTTTGGTAAGACAATAAATGGTGTTGTATTCTTTTATCAAGAGACACATTAAGTCTGAACTTCACTCTGTTTTTGTATTTGCAGCTACTGATGTTCCTGATGGGATCCATTAAGTCTTTAAATTTTCAAAATGGTAATAGTCTAATTCAGTACTGTGTAATAGAAGTAATGTGAGCCACAAAAGTGAACCACATGTGTACTTATAAATATTCTTGTAGCCTTATGAAAAATAACTTGTAAAATTAATTTAATGTAATTTATATAAATATGTATATTTAACTCAATATATAAAAATCATTTCAACAGGTAATCGACATAAAAATAGTCAATAAGATATTTTAACTTCTCTTTTTTTATACTACACGTATGAAATCTGTTGTATGTTTTACATTTACATCACATCTTTATTTGGACTAGGAATAATTCATATGTTCTATAGACACATGACTATTGACTATCATATTAGATACATAGTTTTAATTTTGTTTTATGTTTATGAATTAGCTGGAATATTTTATAAGGAGATGCTCCTTCTCAATCCTAATTCTCTAGTTCATAAAGGAAGATAGAGCTAGAATACCCCAAAATTGATCATTTGCTTTATTCAACAATATAAATACAGTGGACAATAATAATAGTGTTGTTTTTCTGAGGCTGCTATGAAAATAGTACTATTGTTCCACTGTAATTATTTAAGTTAAAAAGATTTTTTTTTGCTTATTCCCTCCCATTTTTGCCCATGTTTTAGAGTTGTACTACTACTACATTAACAGATCATACAGCCATTTTACATACTCTTTTTAAAAAATTCTCATTTAATTTTAGTTCAACTATTAACTATATATTTAATGCTCACAACAAGTCCTTGTGTTGATGTTTCTCTGGTCATATTGGTTGTCTGAAGCTTGTTCTCTAGAAGATTATTCAGAGGAAGCTCCTGGGTACTATACTTTCTAAGTACTTACATGTTCCTAACACTTGTTCTATTTTCTTTGTCCTTGAAAGTAAGGTTTTCTGGAAATAAAACTCTCAGCTTAAATTTCCTTTGCTTGAGAATCTTGGTATAGATCATTCTGTGTCAATATTTTGAGGTACACGATGTGATGTTTCAAAATATATATATATTTATTTATAATTCACTTTAGAAACATTTTCTTGAAATTTGCTTTTATTTCAGTGTTTAGTTTAATATTTAGTTCACTTGTTTTGGTTTTCTTCTTCAGGTATCTTAATATCTGTAAGTTGGATCTTCTTTGCCTATCTTTAGTATGTACCACTTATTTTTATTTTTATTATTGTTGTTGTTATTATTATTATTATTATTTTATGCCTACAGCACCTGGTCTTCCTAGGTGGTCTCCTATCCAAGTACTAACCAGGCCCAACCCCGCTTAGCTTCTGAGATCAGATGAGATTGGGCGTGTTCAGGGTGGCATGGCATAGACCTGTACCACTTTCAAGACCTTTTTCTTTCTTCTTTTTTTTTTTTGATTCACAATTTCTCCCTTTTTATTTTATATGACTCTAAGCTTTTTTTGTTGTGTTTATTCACTTTTGTGTTACTTCTAGTTTAATTTTCATTTCTAAAGATTTTTCTTCTAATTCTTTGAGGTCTGCGCCTTCATTTCTGGGATTTTCTAATTCTAATTGATACTGTTATTTCCTATCTTGTATAATTTTATTAATTCATTTTAGCTGATTTGGGAAGTATGCTGCCATTTTGATTTATATTTAAGCATATTCTGTGGCTTGCTTTCATTGTCTACAGGAATGTTATTCTGCTCGACATTCTCTCATATTTTCTATGAGTTGAGACCTTAATGCTTTTCTATTGCTCATATTCGTGTGAATTTGGTTTTTCTGAAACCATAGAAAGAGGCTTGGTTCGTATAGCTTTATGAGATTCCTGGCTTCAATTTTCTCCTTATATCCATTAATTTCAGATGTCCTTGTCCCACTCATTTTTTATTCTGTTCTCAGAAGTTTCTTCTCAGTGTGGGGACTTATCTTGAAAGAAAGCCCTAATGGGTCATTTTTGAGAGTTCATAAGACCCAGAGTGCAACAGATTCTTTAAGCCTTACTGAAGAATTGTTGGATTCACCCTCTATTGGACTAGGAAAAACCCTTTACAGTTTTAGATACTGTGTCAGTTTGGCTCATTGCTCTTTCTAGTGAATACCTGTTTGATATCTTGGGGTTACCTTAATTTGATGTCCATCGGGCATTCTATTGTTTCCTTCTGACTTCTGCACAGATGCCAGTAATACTCAAATCTTGTGATTTTTGGTGGTTTGCTCTCATTCATTTTTATTTTAAGGTTAATTGGAATGCTTTGTCATTTAGTTTTATTGTATATGTCCTTTGGTTTTTGTTTCACCACCTGTTCTGATGTGGTGATTTTGGAAGATGCAAAAATTACATAGCCGCCACAGTTGCCATCTTTCCAAAATACAATGCTATTTTAAATCAGCTTCCTGAATAAACAAATTCAAACAATGAATACTTGATCGACATATGACTGGCCATCCTTGTACCCTCTATAGGGTAGGGTAGAATGAATTTAGACATTATATATAGTGTACATAGAGTTGCTATTTGGGCCGTGTGAACACTTACTATCCATCCTCTGTGCTAGGAAGGCATGTGCAGGATTTAGCCAGCTGATTTCCATTTCTGCTGAAACTGGTTGAGACAAAAGAAGAGAAGCCTTTTGAACATAGAAGCCCTGAAAATAAACTCTAATAAGATGGAAAGGAAAACTCCATCCAGAAAACTTAAGTTGAAATCCTGAAGTATACCTACTATCTCTTTGACTTTGAAGAAGTCATTTATACTCACTAAAACTTAGTTTTGTTTGTTTGTTTTGTTTGTTTTGTCTGGTTTTTGTGTTTTGTTATAAAACTCTTTACTTGGCTAGGAATATTGGGAGAAAAAAACAAAAGATGTACTGTTTTAGAGAAGTTCTTTAAAACTAGCAAATCACTCATTTAAATTATTTTGGTTAAATCTTTTGTAAATATTACTTCTGTGGTCTTATAAAAACCAGTGGTGGATCTTCTTTGGCCTTAGGGCCACATGCTGCTACTTATAGCTATATCAGCAGGCCTTAAAGTGAAGATGAAAAGGAGAGGTTAAGAATAGCATTGGTTAGCATATTGATATGTAATTTAAGTATCTTTTGAAAGGGCTGAAATAAAATGACACTATTGAGACATTTGAGTATTCTCTAACAAAGATTTTATTCTGCATTATTCTGCCTATTTATTACTTAAAAAAAATAAAGTTCCTTTATTAATGACACTGGTGAATTTTGGCTTCTACATTCATTCTGGCTGGACACCCTTGGAGGAGGCAGCCATCTGCCTTGGATGCTTCAGGTGTTGTTTTGGCTGAGTGTGAGACCAAATGACCTCTGAAACACCTTCTGTGGTTCTACTGTTTCATTAGGAAGCACTGTGTATCTTTAGAAACTTATATAATACTATAGCCCCTATTCTAGCCAAGTAAACTGTGTACATAATGGAGTCTAAGAATCAGTAAAATGGAAAAGCTCAGATGGTCATGACTTTCACATTATTCATATCACTGATGAAGGAAGAGAGGTAGGGACAAGATAGGGCCACAGTGAGCCTATATCCTGGACTCCAGCTATGGGTCAACTCGGGAATAATTACTCAGTTCAGTTTTGAAGAATACTAGGATTCTGGGAAAAACATGGGACCATGGAGTTGACCATAGGTAGTATAATTGTGTTCTGTGCCATTTTAAGTCACTTAAAATTCTGAGTCCTCTGGTCTATAATAGAAATAGGCATTCAAGTATATAGAAATATCTAGAGTAGCATTCAGAAAGGTTTTTCCTTCAGACATTGGTTCTACAAAATGCTCTCTGAAGAAAGAAATGCTAAGCAATAATAACATAAACAAATCATGTTAAATATATTAGAAATATATAAATATAAAAAATATAAAAAGCAAATGTAAAAACAACAAAAAAATAAATATATTAGAAAATACCTCATGTTATATTTCTTTTTTGGAGAGTTAACAGGATATTAGCATATTAGAAGCACTGAAAAACACTAAAGTTTAGAAACTTACTTGTCCATCTGTGATCTAGTGTTTCCAGGTGACAGCTCCTCTCTCTTTTTATTTTCAGTAAATTATTAATATGTTGGAGACAAGTAGATATCTGAGGTGAACCTAAAATCTTTGAATCTCATGGAGTGGACTAAAAGTTGGCAGGAATAGAGGTGTCATAGATTCATTTTCAGGCTTTAAGGAATCCTAATTATATTCAAGAGCCTGAAACTGGATAATCGAGTGACCAGAAGCACAGTATAATTTCCAATTGTATTCATGGATACAAAGAAGAACTAGAACGCCTGCTGAAAATCATGGAAGGACAAATTCGTTAAACATGAGGAGGAGTTCCACATATAGGAAGTAGCATAGTATGATGTTTTAGAGTTGGAGACCTGTGCAAAGAATGAATGAGTTTTCTTGGAAGAAATAAGCTAGACAGATGTCGTAAACAAATAAATATTTGGTTAAACACAATTATTATTAATTTCCTCTGCCTTCGCCACCCCTTACTAAGAATGTTAAAGAAATCTAAATAGTCACTTTTCTAATCTCACTTGTAGCTTTGGGTGGCAGTGTGACTTTGGGTGGCAGTCTTTTTATTAATGGCTAATAAAATGTAGAAGGAAGTTGGGAAACTTGTGAGAAACATGTTGCTATTCAACAAACAGGAGGAATCTCTGTCTCTTGCAAATACTCTTCAGTTCTGCATCCTTTCTTTAAATGAGGCATGCTACCATGAAGTGAGAAGCCCAAGGACAGAATGATGGTGGAGTCTGTGTCCTTGAGTAACTGAATCAGTTATATGTAATGCCTAATTATGGACTTTAATAAGAAAAAAACTAACTTTTTAAAAGTCAGTTAGTTGAGTTTCTGTTAATTGAAGCCGATTGCACTCTTGCTGGTAATGTAAATATCTTCTAAATGGCATAAATATTAGACATTCTGTGAGCTCTACTATTTCAAAGACACATAATTCTCAGGTCTTACTAAGGTTATGAAGTCACCAAGTATTTATTAAATGAGTACTCTATATCTACCCATGATAAGGATGTAAAGGAACTGTAAGAGTATTTCTACCCTCGAGTAACAGGGGTGACAAGACAAATAAATAAATTAGCTTAAAGAATACCTAAGGTATAAATAGACAAAATATATATATTCAGGTTATAAACTATAAGTACTTTAAAAATTCAGACAAAGGAAAAAACGAAAATGGATCACACAGAGAGCAAAGAAAATCATGATATTGTTATTCTTTTTATGTAGAACAGTGACTGGTGCATAGTAGCTATTCAATAGATGTTTATTAAATTAAAATATGATTCAACAGTTTTAAACGAGGTGTAGAATATGGATAACATGCAGAATAGGAAGGCCATTCCTCTGGGGTCTATACATATCTTGGTGGTTGTGTTTGTGTGTGTACATGTGTGTTCGTGTATACACATATATGAAATAGAGACATTAGCAATGAACAATGACTTGAAGAATTGACCCACTGAGTGCTCAAGAAGATGGAGGTATGAGCTCTGGGAGGTCTTAGATGGCAGATAGAATTTGTATCTAGAGCAAAAAGGAAGTACTATAAGTTCTTGGGTTAACTGAATGAAATTATGAATGTAAAGTTTTAGAAAAATTAATGTGGTTCTAAATGCAGGATACATTGGCAAAGAAAAATCATTCAGAGAATTGTTACAACAAATAAGATGGTTAACAATGAGTGCTGGAAGCAGGGTTGTAAGAGAATGAATTCATCTGGGAGATGTTACCAGAAAAGCACTTTCTCTTCCCTTGCCTTCTCTCCTTCTGTCATACCCTCTCTGACCCTGGTTAAATATAACCTTTTTCCTATTCCACAGCTGCATCCAAAAAGGTGTATGTGGTTTTAAAAAATATATGCAACAATACCAACAGGACTAACTTGAAGTTCATGACCCCAAATTTCAAGTGAGTGTTTAGTACTACTTGGCAATCCTCCTAGATTTCCTTAGTCAATTTATACTTTCATTCTTGTAGACTACTGTATCATCTTCTCTCTCCTCAATCCTTCAACATCCCATACCCCATCTTCACTCTCATTCTGTCTTCACGGAGGAACTAGAAACCAATGGAAGACAACCTCTGCATGCTCCCAGAACTCTACTGTCCTAACTCTATCTGAACCCATATACTCTGCCTTCCAAACATTTAATTTTAGATGTACTGTCCATTCTCTTATTTAAGTCAATATTTGTGTGTTGGATCAACCTAATTTAAAGTACAAACCATGGACTGCTGCTGGGCGTGGACTGATTATCATTACCAGTTTGTGATTAGACAAGTATAGAAATGGAGAATAAATGTATAGAAACTTTTGTAACAGTTTGAAGAGTTGGTTTTATGTCTGTTGAATCTTATAATTTTTTTAAAAAATTGTTTCTGCCTGACGCATTTCACTTATCATAATATCTTCTAGATCCATCTATATTGTCACGAATGGCAAGATTTCATTCTTTTTTATGGTTGAGTAATATTCTGTTGTGTATATATAATACTTTTTCTTTATTCATTCATCTATTGATGGACACCTAGGTTGCTTCCATATCTTGGCTATTGTAAATAATGCTGCAGTGAACATAGGAGGGCATATATATTTTTGAATTAGTATTATCATTTTCTTTGGATAAATACTCAGAAGTAGAATTGCTAGGTCATATGGTTATCTGTTTTTAAGTTAGGCTTAAAAGACAAACACTGTATTGTTTCATTTATATGTGGACTCTAAAAACAAAAACAAAAACAACAGAAACAAATGAACAAACAAAACAAAAACAGACTCATAGAAACAGAAACCAAAGGGATAGTTACTAGAAGGGAAGGGTGGAGAGATGAGTGAAAAGAGTAAGGAGAATATAGTCAATGATATTGTGATAAGTTAGCACAGTCAATGATATTGTGATAAGTTAGCACAAATGATTACTAGAATTAGTGGGGTGATCACATGGTAAGGTATAAAAATGTTGAATTACTATATTGTACACCTGAAACTAATATAACTAATATAATATCGTATACTAACTATACTTAAATTTTTAAAAATGGCCTTTTATATAATGTGACTATGTTGTATAATTTTGTTATTGGGATAATTCTTTTATACCGTATTTTACAAAAGCATTAGTCTTTGACAGTTGGAAGAAAAAACCTGGTTTTTCATTACCAGATAATTTGAGAAGCTCTGCATTTGATTCTATTCCCTTGAGGACTTCCCTCCGCAGTTGTTCTCTCTCTCGGAACATCAGTTTTTTTGTTTTTGTTGTTTAATCTGTATAATTCCTATACAAAGAAGCTGTACTAGTTCCCATATTAATTTTTTTTTTAACCTATCACTCCCCTTCAGCTCCTGATCTATTTCTCTGCTCCTATAATAGCAAAACTAATTGAAAGACTTGTCCATTGTCACTGTCTCCCACTGGCTTTCTTCCTGTTGTCTTTGCATCATTCCAATAAGACTCACCCACACCCCAAAATGCCTGACTTTGTCTAGCTCACCAGAATCTTCACATAGCTAATTCTAATATTTGATTCTTAGTCCTTTTCTTTCTTAATCTATCATCAACATTTGGCACAGTTATTTACTCTTTCTCCTTGAAACATTTTCTATGTTTAGCTGGAGCAGCACTCTTCCTGTTTTTCTTGTTTCACTGGCTACTTCTCAGTCTCCTTTAATGGACCTTCCTCACCTTTCTCTAAATGCTAGGTTGACTCAGTCCTTGGATTTTTTCTAGTTAATGCTCATTTCCCAGGGGATCTCATCCAGTTCCATGGTTTTGATAACCATCTCTAGTCCAATGAGACTCCAGCCCCAACTTCCTTCTCATTGCTAGATACCACTAAGAGCCCCTCTGAATCTCGCGTTCCATGTTCATTGATCTAATTGCCTGTTCAACTAATCTGTTTAAATATCTAAGTAGCATTTCCAACTTAAGATATCTAAAATAGACTTTTTAATTTTCTCCCAAACTTTTTCCTCTCCCAATCTTCTACATCCCAATAAAATGGTAATGCCTT
>NW_011888837.1:6781607-6784504 GCF_000151845.1 Pteropus vampyrus
ATCGGCACTTGCAGAGAAAAATCCCCTCTGATGGAGGCAGCTCACTTACAGCAGCCACAGTTCTCCACGTAATGGCATTCTGCTCTGCCTGGCACACATCCTGATGGGGACTCTGCCCCCCCTGGAAAAACACCAGATCACATAAAAACATCTGATAATGACAACAGCCACAGCAATAAAAAAACACATATTCCCGGGATTGCCTAAAGAGAGAGAAAAGAAACCAAGCTTCTCAGACACAGTGTGATTATTCAGGTTTTCACCCCTCAGCATGGTGGCTTTGCTAGGTCAGGCACCTGAGGTCCTGTGCTCTCTTGCAGTTTGGCATGCTGGTTCCTCCAGAAGCCAAGTTCTTATTGAAGCTGACAGTTTTACACTCTCAACACTCGAACACTCAAGAATTCTTTCATGCAGGGAAAAGGGAATTTTAAAAAATGTTTTCTTCAGTTGAAGACACTTGGATAACTCTTCCTCTAACTTAAGCAAGGAATTATCATTTTCTGGGTGCAATCAGCCCACAGAGGATTCCTCCCTTCCAATTCTCTGGTAGTTTTATTAAGTCACCACTTCATTTGGGAGCAGAAAGCAGGGGCCAAGAGGAAGGAAAGTGTACATTTATTAAGATTGTAAGTAGGATTTAGACTTCTGTTAGTAAAGCCTTTAAGAATAACATATTCCACCAAATGATTATTAAAACTGTTTCTTTAAATTAAAAGGACCTCGAGAGACAAAAAGCATGTTTTGTCAAATTATTTTTATGTGGTAGAATTTCTAGAATGGGGATAATTCAGTCACTTATTATCAAGCTTATATATTTAAGCAAATAAGAATGCTTTGAATAGATATAAATGATCAAAAGTATAGATCAGTATCACAGTCTTCTTCCTGAAGCAACTTCATTTATATATTTTGACTAAGAGAAAGCTGAGAGAAATTTAATAATAGTCTTCAAAAAGATGCAAGTTTATTACATACTATATGTGCTTTATTGCCATGAGAACAGAATGAAGAAAATGAATTTCAGTGATGGAAATTTAGGTAAAAGTTGGATAAATTTTCAGAGAGTGAAGATTATTATATTTGGAGAGGGACTAATAATGCAGGATGAACTAACTGCTTTAGCAGTAGAACTCCAGAAGTACAGAAAGCCTTAAGTATTCATCTAGACACTGAATGTATCTTTTTTCAACTGCAAAGAGGTAGGTCCTTACAGATCCTTCTCTCTTGGAGGCAAAGGGCTAGACTATTTGAATAGTTGCGGTCTTCCCAGGTAGAAGTTTCTTTATGATGAAATCTCATAAATGCAAATAGGAAGCCTAAGACCACACTCTGACACAACAGCTTCAGGGAGAACTTCTGGTTCTGTATCTTCCTTTTCTGGGGAAAACAAACTTCCAGTTCCTATGGTTGCTGACATGAAACCACATGAAGAATTCATTTCCCCATGACTGGGAAATGGCATGTGCACTCAGCCCTCAGCAGCACTGAGGAGTTTTGGGGGGTGTGTCTTCAATACTGTGGGAGTTGACGTTTCCATTGCTGTTTCCTAGGAGGAAACAGCAGCTTCTGCCTGCCATATGTTCATATAACACGGCATGCCAACTTGCATGCCATATCATGCCAGCCTGGAAACAAGTATGTTCACCAGCACTATATTAGCATCATTCTACTTGCAATCTAATTAATAATTAGCTGTCTTCCTGCAGCCCTTGAAGACAAATGTGAAAGCAACTGTCATGTTTATTAAGAATATACTTATCTTCTGGTGTTTTAATATGGAAAATGCAGAAGGGAAATTTCAGTATGGAGCATTGGTGAATCTGATGAAAGCATCAAAGGACCCTTTGTACTGGTATTTGAAACTTTTAATGAATCTATAATCATTCAAAATAAAAAGTTAAAAAAATATCTGATACAAACTCAAGGCTGTCCTCATATATCTATAGAGTAAGCATAACATATAGTATCATTTATTTACAAAGTCCACACTTACGAAGTCCAAGTAAGAAATCAAAACTGATTTCATTAGATCTTTTGTAGATCATTTTAGTGTGAATGAAAGACTGAGGGGAAGTTATGAGGTGAATGATGAAGATCAAGGAGGCTGCTTTTCCCTGCTTTATAACCCTGCCTAGAGTTATACTTCAGAAGAGGATACTTCATTGTATTCTTAAGGCTGGGCTGTTGGTAAGAGAAGGCTCTGTGTTTTGCTGGAGTGCAAGCAATTGGGGCCATTTTGCAATTTCAAAAGAAAAACTGAAATGCCTATATCTTGCACCTCTTTACTTGAAGATCACTCAATGTAGCCTCAAATAATTGCATAGAGAAGCTTTTATTCCTCTAAATTGAGCTATTGAGGAGTAATTAAGGACACTACATTTTTCTCTTTGTACAAAGGAACATAATCGTTTGTTTCCTTTTGCACATTAATTGGTATGATTTCTTGATAGTTTAGAAACTTATGCCATTGCTCAATAATTGAATTCAATTAGGGGAAATAGTTCCTTTCAACTTAGTGAGTTAATATTGGTATTTTGGCATTGTAAAGTTTTTATTAAGAGGGAAGTAGCTGTTTGCTAATTTTGATACAAAATTAGACTTAAATAAGATAAATTTTATTTAAGTAATGTTGAAATGTTAAATTTCTTACTAAAATGTTGTGAAATAGAAATTAGTCTGTATAAATCGATTTGGTTAATGTGTAAGCAATAAGTAAGGTAAGAAAATACAATAGGACTATATTAAAATAATAAATCTTAGAAATGAAAGGGGACTCAGTGTCAGGTAGGTTGGCTAAGAATTAGGTAGAGGATGTGGTAAGGAGGCTGGAATGTTGAGCTAGAATGTAGAGTATCTGTGTTCTAATGCAGTGCTCTTTTCATAACCATGAAGTAGGT
>NW_011888837.1:6784629-6816607 GCF_000151845.1 Pteropus vampyrus
TGCATGTATAATATGCTATGTAAATGAGGCTGTATTGTAAGAGCAATATCTTTGTAAATAGTACAAGCACTTCTTAAGGCTAAAACTAGTACGTTTTTCAATAGCATCTACAGATTTATAATTGAAGTTGTAAAAAGAGAATCTGTACAGTTTCCAAAATTTGTTGGAATTTTATTAAAATAACCAAATTTCCTGGAAGGAAGTGATAATTTTATTCTAATTCAAACCAGACCGTTAGGTTTATATTTAGATCAGAGAAACTAAGTACAGTGATTTGAACTGATATCCTGTGCAATAGCTGAAACCTAAAATATATAATCACATATTTTGTGGGCAAAATGGTAGAGCGAACCCCCTCATTGACAAGGGAGTGAGACATGGACCAGAGAAAAAGAGAAGGAATAAAATGCATTTGGAGCATTTATTTTTCTGTGTGCGTGCACGCGTGCGCGCGCGCTCTCTCTCTCTCTCTCTCTCTCTCTCTCTCTCTCAATTAGAAACTACAATGATAGTTACTGTATGAATTACAATTTAAAGGGAGAATTTTCTCTCATGGGTTGTGTCATTATTGCTGTGGAGTAATGCTAAAAAATAACATAGAGATTCATGGAAAGCGAAGTGGAGGCTGTGTTCCATTTACCAATTGCTGAATAACATTAAAATTTTTTTTATTATGTTCTCAATTCTGTAGGCCAATAATTCAAGGACAGTCTATCTTCACTCCATAATATTTAGAGCCTCAGCTAGGATGACTTGAACAGCTAGAGATGGTTGAGATGGCTGGGATCCTGGAATGTCCAAGATAGCTCATTCTCTCACATGAGCCACAGGCTGTTAACCCTTTTTCTCGGTAGAATCCCTCCATGTGTCTACCTGGCGCTTCCTTACAGCATGGAAGTCTCATGGTAGTAAGGGTTCATACATGGTACTTGGCTTCCCTCAGAGCGAGAATTTCAAGGTCAGGGAAACAGAAACTCTTTGTCCTCTTAAGAATTAGGCTCAGAACTAGCAAAATATCACTTTTGATATATTTTATTGGTTAGAGCGATCATAGCCAAGCCCAGACTCAAAGGACTCCATACATTTTGCCTTTTGATTGGAGAATGGCACACAAGTACAAGGAGGGAGAAATTAAAAGTGGGCACTTTGGAGACAAGCTATCATAACCATAAGAAAATTTTTAAATTTACATAGTTTTATTAATAGGTAGTTTTAAATAGATGATACTCTATTATTTGTATAGGTTAAAAAATCCATGGATTTAAAAAATATGTTTAAATATGTGGAAAGTCTATTTCAGACATAAATTCAGAGGAATCTGGAACACAGAAAGTTATATTAGACTCTGGAATCATCTTTATAGGAAAAAAAAATAGAGACCAATTGCCCGAGTCATTTTAAATGAGGCTGGAAAAAAATATGCAGTAGGGATCAGTGTTGCTTTGGCAAGGAAGTACTACTGGTCTTTTTAACTCCAAATATCTATGATGTGTTGCAATATTTGTATTCTTATGTGGGTCATAAAACTCTGTCATAAAGTTTACTGAACTGTTAACATTGTCTGTCCATTTTGGGGATATATCCAAACATGTGACCAGGTCCCTGGGATGCTATTGAACTGCATAATCTATCACCCAGTGCATTTGTTGGTGCGTTAAAGAAAGTTAAGTACATCACAGCTGCAAAACTCCTCTAAACACTTCTTCCTCTTTTCTGAAAAAAAGTGCAGAATTTCTTTCATCAGGCTATTTGCAAGTCCCTTGCTCCTCCACGTCAGCTGCCCTTGGCTGCAAGATAACCATAAAACATTTACTGCAAAGCCATGAAGAATCCATATGTCCATTTGATGTGTCAGGCCACCAAGAAGCCAGAGCTTGTGGGGTAGCATAAGGATATCTGAAGGTGACACATGCTGTCAGTTGATGAACAGAGATGCAGAATGGGGATTCTGGCAGCCTCTATCTTGGCCTTGACAACTTGTGATGGTGACCAGGTGGGGTGTGTTATCTTAATAGTCTGGAGCTCTTGTGAATTATTTGCTGATAGATGTAAACAGCTGTTATTCTTGGTAATGGAAAGCAATTAGAAACATCTGTACTCTTGGCTATGAGTAATGCCTCCTATCCTCACGGCTCCCAAGTGCCAATTGGAAATAACTACATCATCGGGATGGTGTTGGCAATTCTACACTGCATTATGGGCTGATGATTAGTACTGAGCTGTGAAGAACAAGAGGTGAAGTGCAGGAGAAAGAGCCTTTACCTAGGATTTACGAAGCAAGAGGGGAAACTTACTGCTTTATCTGGGCAATGGTAGACAGGCACTCTGGCTATGAAAATGGTACATTTGCATCAATCACAGAGATATCGCAATATAAAAAGTTACCAATTCCTAAAAGAAATGATGTTGATCTGTTTCAAGTCTAACATAGTGATTAAGCATGGGCCGCAGAAGGTAGACTGCCTAAGTTTGCATTCCAGCCCAGCTACCTGTGTGACTTTGGGGAAGTTGCTTAACCTCTATTGGCTTCAGTTTCCTCACCAATAAAATGGATATAATACCTACTCTTATAGCATGGCTATGAGAATCAAATGAATTAATATATTAAAAATGCTTGGAACAGTGCACAGCAAATAATAAGCACCAAGCAATCATAGCTGTTGTTGTTATTGAACATCTACTGTGTGTTAGGCACTGCTAGGCTCTGAGTACAGCCTTGGGGAGTACATTCAAGATGGCTACTCTTGTAGGGACTGCAGTTTAGTGTGATATTTATAAAGGTATCTAATCTATATGCAAGTACACAATAGAAACTTATAGTTAATTTCTCTTCTCTTTTGCTTCACAGGGAAAAAGCTGGATGCTAGTTTTCCAAAATTTAGGACCAATGGTGGGTCCTTGATTCTACTGTAAGTCCTAGTTGTTGATGGCTTAAAAGAAATATGAATCTGTAAGTAACTAAATTCAGGGTACTTAAAAGTTATTTAGAAGAATTTTGTTGCTAGATCTGATAAGTAATTATAGCCTAATACTTACTCTCTCCTCACAGAGATTCCCATAGATTTATTCTTTCTGGTCTTCATTAAGTTACACAGAACAGCTACATTGCTAAGTTGAAATATAGTACTATCTGTAGGCCTCATCATTTGGAAAAAATAATGACCAAGTTCTGTGCCTAAATACAGTTGTCACAGTATATAGTTTCATGATGGAGACTTCTGAGGAAGACAAATGATTGTCACAGGGAGAGATGATGAAGAATTTTAATGAAATTTGTCATAAGAAAAGGGAAAGGTGAGGCTTTTTTCCCCCATGAGTGAAGTATCATTTTAGGAATGATAATCTACCAGACAGAGACTTTGTTTTAGAGTAAAACTATTCTCACTGATTCATTCAATGAATATGTAAATTACCTTATCCTTTCTGTCACATTCGTACTAGGAAAATGAATAAGAATAGGATATAGACCTTGCAAAGTTACACTGATTTTTATACATATTCTGTTGCTTTTGAACTTAGACTTGATGTTTATGTGAAGATAATGAATTTTTCTAAAATATGTGTGCAGTCAAAATCCAGAATTATGAAAACAGAGCAAGGTTCTCGTTTCCTATAGACAAGGATTATAAAAGTGATATGTTTCCAAACTAATGGAAAGGAAAAGTTGAAAGTGTTTCACTAAATATAAGAAGATCCTCAGAGCTAGGTGTATTAGGACTTAAAAGGATATGCTGTAAGCAACGTACTGAATTTACAGTGACTCTGGCCTTCTGTTGAATACCAAAAATGCTTATTACTTTAACTATATTTGAGAACCTTACTGTATGCAGAGGGGAAGACCTTAAACCAATGCTTAATCACCTTGACAATATATTTCATATTTTAAAAGAACAAATTTAAATGCAAAAGTTGACTAGAAAAAACAGTAAAAGTCCGTGGAGACTGGTTAAATCCTCAAAAATTATCTGTACCACCATGAAGAAAAAGACAGGTATATAACATCACAAAAGCAGCTGAAAGTGAACTGTCTCACCCAGTAACCTGGAGTGATTTATTTGCAACCTTATCTAGAAAGAATTTGGCCAGTAAAAGCATTCCTTTCTTTTGTTTCTATTTCTTGGGCTCTCCGTGATTATCTTCCCTACCAACCTCAACTTAAACCCCATCCGATTAACCAGTTCTAGAGACTCTTATTTTTTTCTTCCACTCTGCTCTCCACTGCTTTATTTTCACCCCTTGTCTCCCACTGGGACTCTTGCAGTAACTCTCCAATTGAAATCCCCGTTCTTATTCTTGTCTCCTTCCAATTCATCTTCCACTCAGTTGCTAGTGATCTGGCCAATGAACATCTGCTCATGCTTTATTATTTCTTAGACACATCCTATTCACCTAGCTAAAAGAAGAAGGTTCAAGTTTCCTAACATGTCATACAAGGTCCTGAATTATGTCATAGAATGTCCAATTTCTACTTCTTTAATTCCATCTCTCACTTTGTGGACTTGGAAATTTGTTCTCAAAACTGCTTATAATTGCCCTGCACATATGCCTTTGTTTATATTGTTCTCTTGGATGACAATGCCTTGTTCATATTTCTTTGCTTGAAAATTCCTGGGTAATCCTATGCGACGTCTCTCCAGAGTTCTCTGCCGGGAAGCCCTCCGGACCCTCAGGGCATAATAGTGATGTTTTTCCTGTGCTGTTTCTTGGGCTTCTCCCTACAATTCATATCTCATTTTTAATTTATCTGTTCGAGGTCCAGACTGAGATACTTGAAAGCTGAAAATAGTATCTTACTGATATTTGCATTCTTAACATCCTTTATAGTAGGTCCTCAGTATTTGTTTCATGATTAAAATACCAATGATTATTATAGTAATGTATGTAGATTACTTACTGTGTGCTAGGCACAAAACTAAGTGCTTTGCATGAATTTTCTCACTTCTCGCAAAAATCTAGGAGATATGTACTACCTTTATTCTCATTTGACAATTGAGAAACTAAGGCTTAGAGTGAATATGTAACTCACTTTAGGTCACATAGTTAATGAGTGGTGAAGCCAGGGTTATAATGCAAATCTAGTCAGCTCTCTCAAGTGTTTTTGAACTAAACTAAGTTTTGCCTAAATCCTGGGTTCTCAATTTAGCCCTGCAGTTTGCTTCCTCTGAAATGTAAGGGAGTATGACTCCTCCAATTCTATTTCCTCATCTAAAAAGAAGAGCAGTAATAATGTCTTCTCTATGTACACATGAAATAGTTGCTATTGTCCCAAGACAGTAGCTCAATGTCCCTAATCCTTTCTTACCCATGAACAGGCCAGAGGGGCCCTATAAACTGCTCTTTGCCTCTCAGTTTCAAGATTTCACAAAATCCCACCCGGCTTCACCTTTTTGCTATCTGCTCCATTGGATTTGATGCTACAGACTGTCCTGGTAGCTGCTGAGCCCAGTGAACCTTAGGATGCCTGTTTGTATTTCTCATCCATTCACTCAACAAGTATGTGTTGAGCACCTGCTATGTGCCAGACACTGTTATAGAGACTTGGGGCACGTCAGGGAACAAAGGTAAAAATATTTGACTTTGAGGAATGTATCTTCTAGTGCGAGTGACAGACAATAAAAAACAAACACAATAACTGAAGTTAATTATATAGTAGATTAGAAAGTAATGCTGTGGGTAGTTCAACTCTAGGTCGTCACTTTGCTATGATGGCCAATCTTGGCTCTGAGAACCCAGTTCTGGCGAGAGCTTCTGAGCCTCTCTGTGAGCCTAAGAGTATCTTGGATAAGTGACATGCTCAAATGAGTTAATAAATATGAAATATGTTGTAAACCTGTTTTATATCTGATTATCTCAGAACCACATTGCTTTCCAAGGTGTTAGCTGGCAAGGTCTTAGAGGAAATAACCCAGGATTTTTCAGATAATAAAAAACACCCCTGGTCTTCCTGCCTAATCCAAATCCCTGGTGCTGTTGGGTAGGAGATCAGAGTCCAGTTGAAGAACAAAACAGACACAAAAGACATGTTTGGGAGATACGGCCATTTCCTCCCAGACGACCAATACCAGCAAACATTCATGGACTTTTTTCAACCTGGGATATACTATGAGAAGTTCTAAGGGTACAGTAGAGGCTACAACTGAGTCATTTTCTTGGGGATTTAGAACATTTATACAAAAATATACAAATTACAATGCAATGCAAAAAGGCGATGCTAAGTGCCAAATGTCAGGTATAAGTAACTGTTGTAGAAGTTCCTAGAAAGGAGTGATGATTGAAATCTTTAAAGGCTCCAGGAGGCAGTAAGGCTTGCACTGTATCTAAAAAGAGGCTAGTTCTTATCAAGAGAAATGAAAGTTAAGGAAAGAAAACTGGGAGAAAAGATTGGGCAACCAGGGTAAGGATGAAGGAATCCTGAATGTGGGGCAGAATTTATTTTTGAGTAGTTCTAACTAACCTATTACTGACTGCCAGACACTGGGCACTTTTTTAGCATTTCTGAGCATTGGGTTCATACTCTTTATTTCAAAGTGAAATTGTGAGAAATGTATAAGGTCATGGGAGTTAAAAATTGTTTAATTATACAGAATTATATACAAATATAAGCTATTACTTTTTAAATGGACTTCAAGAGTTTTTTCTTTTCCAGAATGCACTTTTGTCTTTTCTTGTAAGAACACTCCAATTTTGTTTTGGAGAATTATTCTTCCTCCTCTGGATACAATGCCTTCCCCTAGCTAAGGGTGGGCATGCAGCCCAGGCCAGCTGAATTATATGTTATTTCCCTGAGATTTCACTCTTGAGCAGATGAGTGGTGTAAGGATGAAATGTTGACATTGACTCTTCCTGGCATTAGGATCCTGAACATATTATCCTTTAGTTCCTATAACGTAAGACCTGCTTTGGTTCTTATCTTTTCTGAATGTTTTTTTTTTTTCTTTCCAGGTTTTTCCTGGCTTCTGTAAGATGTTCCATATCCTTTCAGTAATTTATTTTTTTCGATTAAGTTTCCAGAGTCAGTAACTGGAGAACACCAATTGATATAGCAACTTTAAGAGACTCTGAAGATTTTGAGGGAAAAGGTGATGTCTTTTATTTTCATGTATATCTGGCCACCATTCCAGCTCCAATACATGTGCTTAGTAAATGTTAGCTGAAATAAAACGCGTGCATGGACTGGACTAAGTGGAAATGTTCATATGAGGGAATGAAGGAAGCTAATTAATATAAAAGAAAAGTTGTAGGGACTGCATTAAGAAAGTCTTGAAAGATAAATCAAATTCTTATTTGAGAATTGAGAGGCCTTGAAAGATTTTATCCAGAGGTGGAGGATATGATAGGTAAGGGAGTGATATAGGAAGAGCAGTGTTTTAGAAAGATTAACTGGACAGGCAAGGAAGAAACTAACACTTGTCCGTGCTTTACAGGCTGTAGCCCAAATGCTCCCCATGGATTACCATGGGTAATTCGCCAGTTCTTCATAAGAGTCAGCGAGATGGCTACCATAGTTATCTTTATTTTACAGATGAAGAAATAGAGTCACAGACTGGCCAAATAAGTTACCCAAGAGCAAACAGCTAGTAAGTAGTAGAGCTGGGATTGAAACCTAGGCAGTCTGACTGAAGAGCTTATGACTGAAGTGCTACACTGTTCTGCCTTCATACTATGGCTACGCTGATGGGGTGAAGAAAAGGTTCCAAGGAGGCAATAAAGAATCCAAGTCATAAAGATCTGGGCTACAGCGGTAGCTGTAGGAATGAGGAGGAGTAGATAAATAAATAGATGGCATACAATAAGAGTCGTCAGGACTTGACCTCACTGGATGTGGGCTAATATTTGGCGGCGGGGCGGGGGGTGGGGGTTAATCAAGGGCAAAATTAATGAATTAGTAATTTATCCATTAATCCTATAAATATTTATTGAGCATATACCAAATGTTATGCACTGTCTCCTGCAATACCGTGGTGAACAAGGCAGACAAGTTCATTGTCATTGAATGCACATGTACACATCCTACTGGGAGGGAACTGACCAAAAACAAGTAAATAAACAAAAAATATCAGGTAGCAATAAATGCTACAATAAATAAAAGTGAAGTGATAGAGAGGGATTAGGATGTGTTCACATAGACTGAATACTCCAGAAAGGTCTCTGAGGAATTGGCACATACACAAAGACCTGAATGATGGGAAGGAACCAACCACCTAAAGATCTAGGGACAAGTGTCACAGCAGAGAGACTGGCAAGTACAAAAGTCCCAAGGAGAGAATGAGCCGAGTATGCTGAAGAACTCAAGTATGGCAAGTATGTCTGGGATGTAGTGGGCAAAGAGCAGAAAAAGATGAAGAGAGAGAAGTAAACAGCCTGCTTTATACAGGGCACTGGATGCCAGGGTTAGAGGGTTTTAATTTGGAAGTTTAGTTTTAAAGGAAGTCATTCTGGCTAATGTATGAAAAAGGAATTGTAGTATAACCAGAACAGAAGCCAACCAACATGTCAGGAGACAATAGTAGCAAGTTCAGTTTGTAGTTATTCCGGAGATTTCTCAGAGGAAGAACTGACAACGTTTACAGATAGATTAGATGTAGGAAGGAGAGGAAAGGAAAGGATTTCTAAAAATTTATTTGAGCAACTAAGCAGGTTGTGGTGCTATGTATTGACATGTTAAAAAAACAAGGGGAGGACAGGTTTTGCAGGTCTTGAAAGTTTTGTTTGGGGCATGTTAATGAAATGCATATTCGAAATTCAAGTGGAAATATCGAGAGGTCAATTGGATCTAAAAGTCAATTTGGAGTAAAGTTTAAGGCTAGGGAAATAAAGTTCAGAATCACTGGAAATGTGGATATTCTTTAAAGCCATGGAACTGGATAAAATCACCTACTGACAATGTGTAAATAAAGAAGAGAAGGAATCCCAGCTCCAGACTTTGAGGCTTTTCAATATTGAGGTCTTACAGAGAATAGTCAGAAAAAGAATGGCTGGTAAGGACAGAGGAAAAACCAGCGGAGTGAAGTATCTTAGAGCCAAAAATAGAGCGGCTTTCCAGGAGGACAGAATGATCCAATGCTGCTGACAAGTCTATAAAGATGAGAACAGAAATATTACTGTTAAATGTGAAAACATGCAAATCATTGGTGATCTTAATGTGCAATCTCGGTGGATGGTGGGGCAGAAAGTCTGCTGGAATGAGATGAGGAGAAAATGGGAGGTGATGCAATAGAGGCAGAGAACAGACAACTTTTTCAAGCAATTTTGCTGTGAAGTGGTAATATAATAAGATTATAGAGAGTAGAATGTTAAAGAGATTTTTTTTTATTAATGCATAAAACTAAAGACTGTGTGCCAATGAGAATGCTCCAATGGAGAGCGGAAGATTGCTCATGCAGCATAAGGAGAGTCCTGTTTGCAGGAGGAAATTTTTTTTAGGATTCAGGAGCTGATGTGTTTAGGGTGCAGTGGAGACTGAACTTTGGATAGGAGAGGATCTGTCTTTCATTAAAGCAGGCAGAAAGGCAGAAATTATAGTTAGAGTTCAAGGTAAACTGGTGGATTTAGTGTTGGGAAGATGAGGGAGTTTCTGTCTCATTGTTTCTATTTTAATCACAAAAGCTGAGGCAAGATTTCCCAGTCTGGGTAACTGGGAAAATGATGGAACAAGTCAGAAAGAAATAAAAAGGATGTATGGAGATTTCACAGGATATATAAAGATGAGCAGAGGGCTAAGAACAGCCTTTTAGATAGTCACTTCATCTGTCTGTGATAAAAAGTGGCCTTAATAGCTATACATATCTTTCAAATGGTGGAAGCTGGGGAGGGGGATACATAATTTTGTAAATTCCTAAAAAATATTTTTAATATCAGTACTGGAAAATTGGTTATAGTGGTATATTTCTTTGTGGAACCAGGGGGCATATAAATATATATTTAATCCTCAATTATATTAATTGGAATTGTATTTTTTACTTACCACTTCATCTGCATTAATTTCCACAGAGCCAACGGCCCTTAACAAACATATTCTTTGAATGAAGTGATTTAAGGAACTTGGAAATCAAGGAATTACATTTTTCCTGGATCGTATAACCGTAATGCTTTGTCTCTGAATTAAAAAACAAGAGAGAACAGAGCTAAGGTAAGTGCTTTTAGGAAATTGAACTCAACTTTATCTAGCTCTGGAAATTACTAATCAGTAATTGAAAAAGTTCCAGAGAAGACTGTGACACTAAGTTACAATTTCACGTCTCTTTCCTGGCAGTAGTATCCTACCAAAGTCAATAATAAACCACAGTTCTTGAGTAATGGAAGGCAATATAAATTAGTACAAAGGGGATTTGTTAACAAAGTGTCTTTCTGTTTAGTTCCTAAGTAGAATCCTGGTTATCGTAGAGGATCTTCCCCTGTGACAGGACATAAATTTTGATATCCTTGTCTATCTATCAAGTCTGATTCAAGAGTACTAGGTTTATTATGTGAAAAAAGTCTGCAGTTGATCACCATGTATAACAGCATCTAGCAACAAATTCTAGCTATTGTATTTTCCTGAAAAATAGTGAATGCCTTTAAAGATGCACAAATTGAACATTAAAGTATTGGTTAGGAAGCAGGTGACCAGTTTAGTAAATTCTTTGGAAGAGTGTAGATTTTCTCATAGGGTGCTTTTAGAATCAGGCGGATGTTACACGGATAGCTTTTGCAGCATTGGGCAGAACCAGTAGATGGTGGTCTTAAGTTGCAAGTTGCTTTTACAGTAACACCTGTCAGCATGTGAAATTCTCCACAAAATGTTAAAATTCACTTTCCCATTCATCAGATGCTATAAATTGGAAGATGTCACAAGAGATCAGTCTGAGACGTGTTAATTGTTTTTCAAACGCATATCCTCTTAAAAAAAATAGAAAATTCATAACAACACTTTAAAAGTATGAAATACTTTTATCAGAATATGATATCAATGACTCTACCCATTGTTTATCTTTTCTTCAATAATGAAAGAGATTTTCAGTTTCCTAATTAGAATGTTTTCTGTTGGAATTCTGAAAAACGAAGACCAACTCTAAGCTGTAATAACTAAATAAGATATGTACTTAACATTCTCTATTGTTCAATGCACTTTAGAGATTCAATTGCAAGAGTATTATAATACCTTGTAATTATGCAGACTGACTAGAATTAAAGACTTTGGAAATTAATTTTGAGTTGAAATATTAAATTAAGTAGAATGTTTTATCATAATGGTGTAATTTAAAACTAACTAAAAATAGTGTTAATAATAATCATGATCACTCTTCTTTCATTAAAAGGAGATTTAGCACTAAATTATTAAATGATCAAATTTATGGTGCCCAAGTTAGTAAAGATTTTGCAGTAGCGTAAATCATGCTACATGATTTCTGTCCAGTGACTATAGCAAATTAGTCACTATAGTAAATTTTAGAGTTTGTTAATAATACAAACAATTCAGTGTAGGAAGCTTTCATAGAATGATACTGCATGGATCCTTGGGCATTCAAATATTCTATTTTTTTTCTCTCAGCATTGTATCATATACAAGGATTTATATAAGCAGGGATGGACAGTTATACTTTAAACAAAAGAAAAGGGGAAGCCTTTTATTTTTGTAAGCCAACGATTTATGAGAAGTGATTTCTGCTTCCTGACATTATTAACCTTTGCCTTTTTCTCTTCAAGTCTTCTGATTTTAATCTGAAAATATACTGTGTTCCAAGCAGAACATATGTTGCTCATTTTCTTTAATAATTCTCAGGTCAACTCAATTTAACTCTATAAATCAAAAAAGGCGAGAAATGATTTCCTTTTAAACTTATTTAAAATCATGCTTATACACACACACACACACACACACACACACACACACACACACACACACACACATATGATTTTTCCATAATTAAATTAGCTGTACCAATATATAAACTGTAAAATGGGTAAGCATCCTAAAATAGAAAGCAAATACACACCAACCTCTTGAGTGAATGAAGGTAGTAGTGTTGGCGATAAGATGAAGGAGAATTTGCTTTATTTTATGCTTCTTAAAGTTCTTACAGGTGTTATAAAGTATATGTATGCTATAGATTTGTGTTTAATACCTTTAAATATTCCCCTCCTTTTTAGCTATGGATATCGTTTTTAGTCTGATTCATATTTTAGAAAGTTATCAGATCTGAGAATCTCAAAAGTCACTTGATATTGCAACTGATTAGTACGTGTGTAAAAATGTTGCGACTCACCCAAATCACTCTCTAGAACTTTCTTTTCTATTTTAAATATCAATGTCTTTAGGAGTTTTGTATTACAAAGACTATATACATGTTACATATCTGTTAATACATAATAGAAGTTTTAGAAAATTGTGGGCAAATAAGTCACCTCATCAAATTTACCATTATGGATTAATCTCTGAGAATGTTAGAATTATTTTGGACCAAGAACACTAATTTAGGATAAACCAGCCATTTGTTACTTTTCTTTCACATAGTAACATTTTGACTATTTAGGAAAAGGGAATATATATTGCTACAGAAGATTCTCATTAAAAACATGGACTGAAGATGGCTGGTACAAAAGCCAGGTAGTACATTCTTCACAGAGCTGTGGAGTGGCATTAACGAGGCTAGTTATTAATGATCATACATTCTTCGTCTTTTATTCAGCATGTTCGTGGCACTTTATGAAGTGATATGTGAATGAAATCAATACAATTGCTATATCTACAGCATCAAAGTCACTATAACTTAAGAATTTCATATATATTTTTTCTGAACATATTAATTCAACAGCTGGGATATTCAGTAGAGAACTACACACTTCATATTGAGACATTAAACTAGACTCAGGAGTCAAACAGACATCTGAAAACATCTATCGACTCATTAGTATTGTTTCAGTAACTGCTTTGGCTTTTATATAACTCAGGAAATAAGAAATCATAACATCATAAATAGTGTTAAACCGAATCTATTGATGTAGCCAGGGCAATTTTAAGCCAATCATTTCTTATTAGGCTAATGCTAGTAAAGTTTCTTATTCAAATAAGATTTAAAAAAATTTTTTTTTCTTCTTTTGGCTATTTAGTGGGCAATGAGGTGTAATAAGTTTTAACAAATTGGGGTTGAGGTCTCTTAGGTTATCTTTATTCTCTGCTATAAATTACAGCAGCTTCATAACTGCTTAACACAGCTCTTGAATCAAGAAATGTAACATCTGAATTTTTTTGTTCAGGCTGAATGACTAGCATTAAGGAGAAAGAAAGAGAAAGAGCACACAAGCCTCTAGAATTCAGGATTAAAACTGCTGCTTTCAGAGTATCAAACTGATTTATATTTTAACTGTTGAGCATCTGAAATGGTGACTAAATAAAAGTTTAATATACTACCATATTCCATATTTTTTCTCTTTGTAGATTATAATTTGGCAAATTGCTAAAATTTTGAATTGTACTCTCTATACCTTGTGTTGACATTCAGTTGGACTTTGTATTTTGGATTTTATTTTGGATTTCAGGCTCAAAACAATGGGGTGCGACTTTAGATTACTTGCTTCTGAGACTTCACAGCTGTTATTTTCAGCACAAGAAAGCCAGTCACTGCTATGAGGACCATCACTCACTAAGCAGCAGGCTTACGTAAGATCTCTGACAATAAAAAGAGTACTGGTGTAGAAGTAGCTCTTCTCTTAGCAGCTTTCTATAGGTCAGCAAATGTGACTTGTTTCTGTTTTTCTGTTTTCCTCTTTTCCTGATTGACGGTTCATTACGAAATGAGGTAGGATTTCTTTCCTGACTGGTTTAGCAAAAGCAGAAAAGTAATTAATACATAAAGTACCAAATATGAAATATTACTCTGTACAGAAGCATTTCACACTTCATCGATTTCATGAGCAGGCCAGAGGTGCCAGAACAATAATTAATATGTTGTAAGGGAAAAATTATTATGCAAGGTCAGTGTCATTTGAAAACTTTACAAAGAAGATGCAGTAAAAGATATTTTGAAACTTTCTTAAATAGGGCTAAAATTGGGTTTTAAATAAATATTTGAAGAAATACACAATTTTTCTATGAGAAATTAGTAGGAATTTTTCATCTATCACTAAAAGTATGCCTCTTTATGCAAGCATAATGTATGTCATTATACTGAAATTTGGGGGGAAATATGAATAAATATGTGTGAGTAAATTTCTGTGGACCTATCTATGCTGGATATATAGATATCATTACTTCTGATTGTTCAGTGAGATGGTAAAATTTAAAGCTCAAGTAAATTCATTTACATTATTTTTAAATTACTAACACATGTTTCGCAAGAAACAAATTTCAAAAAAGCAAAAAACAAAAACATCCAAATCAAATCAACCATAATTCTTCTATGATGATGTAAATATATTAATATTTTGGTGTGTATCCTTCCAATATTTTTTCCTTTAGGAAATATATTTTTAACGGGATTCTGTAATTGGGATTCAGTGTGCTTTTTCATTTATTTTGTGATTATTTCTTTAGGTCATTCAATATTTTTCTACAGTATTTTTAATGGCTACATAATGCTCCACTGGGTATATCATAATGTATTCAAGTAGTCCTCTGTGGCTGGGCGTATGGATGGTATACAGTTTTTAACAAGTTGCAGCCAACGTCATTGGAGCTATATCTTGATCATGCCCTTTGGACACATCTCTAGAAATGGAGTTCTGGTTGCTTTGACAGGTATTGCCAAATTGTTGTCCAGAAAGGTCATTTCATTTTACTTGCAACACAGCGTCTGTTTCAAATTCACATTTGATCGTGATTATAAAACTCTTCTTTATTCTGATGTCATGTAGTAAGTAATGGATTTTCCAGGATTAATTGAGGACGATTGAGAGAAGATCTCTTGAAAAAATTTCAAAAACAAAATATTTCCAGTGATTATTTTAAGACCAAAATAAGCAAGATCATTTAATAGCATGTTTTTATCCCAAATTGAAAACTAATAGCTATTACTTGCTGAGTGCTTACCATGTATCAGTGCTAACTTTTCAGCAGTTGCTTTGCGTCAATTATATCTCATATTTTATCCTCAGTTACCCAGTGGAATAAGATTTTTTATGCTCCTTTTAAAAATGAGGAAGGTGAAACTTGGACAATTTATAAAGTGCCTGAGATCACACAGGTGGTTACTAGGAAGCTGGAATTTGAATCCAGAACAGTCTGATTCAAAAGATCATATTTTAGCTACTGTGGAAAACAGACAAGATCTTAAACGTGATTCTGAAAATATTGTACCTTAAAACAGTATACACTATAGCTTATTTGTATATTCATAACCACCTTTTACCTCAATTTATTGTGATTTTGGTATTGCGATTGAAAGTGTGTGCTTGGGTAAACAATGGATTTTTACCTCTTGGACCTGTAGTAAGAAACAGCAGGTCTCATTTCTCAAACATGAGGTGCTAAGGAGGCTGGTGCCAGGATGGCAGAGCAAGATCTCATCCTCTCTCAACGCATATGACTCCTTGGTACAGGAAACTTACCACTAGCCCTCTCGTTTTCTCTCCTCCTCTCACAAACTAGAGTCCATGTGAGAGTATGACTTCCTTGTTAACCTTTTCGTGAGTAAATTTGAGGTGATATAAAAAAGGAAAATGCCAGAAAACCAGGAATTGGACTGAAGAGAAGTGGCTTCTCTGGTATAGTGTCTCTCTTGTGACACAGTTCTGGGAGGGCTAGGATAGGGAGCAGGGAAGAAGATATGTTCCAGACAATATTCAACCCAAAAGGTAATGGGAGTTGATAAAGGGAAAGGAAGAGGGTATTCTCCATTCTGGATATGAAGCTCAACAAAGTCACATAATTAGGGCCAGAAATTGTCCTGCTGTGGCATTCCAAATGCATACCGAGTCTCTGTCCTACTCATTATGAATCTTTATCCTTTCCTCTCCCTTTGCTCCTTCTCTCATCAGCAGGCTAAAGAGAGGATACATCTCTAGCTTAAGCTTGGGGCTTTTTGGCACAAAGCTTGATTGTCTCGGTTTCCTCTTGGCAGATTTAAATTGTTAGAGAAATGAAACTCGTTTGAAAACAGTAGGCCCTGGCAGGCACTCTCGCAGGCATTGCCCAGGACTCCAGGAACAGTTGTCAACTTGCTGCATGGCATTTGTCTAGGTTGGGTTTGATCTTATTCTCAGTTCCCATATGGTAAGAAATAATTCCGTTTTAAAGTTTTGTGTGTTTTATAGTTGATGGGATGGAGGTCAGACGAGGGAGAGAGGATGCTGCATATGGAGTTTGCAGATTTTTAATACTGAGACTAAGATTTAAGGAAGATAGGAGATGAAGGAAAAAATTTTCTCTTTCTTGCATGATATTTAAAATTGTTTTCTGAATGTAAATCATTATTTGTGGCACCCTTAATTTTAGTTTATTTCCACCATTACTAAAATATAATAATACTGATAACTAATATGCATATATGCTATGTTAGAGATTAAAAGCAAAGTCATATGCATTACTAAGTTTGAAAAAAATTAACTATATAAGTGAAGAAACAAAAGAAAATAGTACCATTTGTAGTAGTATTAGCTGTAATGTAATCAGTTATCGAGAGCATATACAGAACTATCTAAAGAATCGAGTAGCAGGAAATAATATGCTTGGTACTGCTGATGAGACATTTCCAGCATATTTACAAGTTGTTCTTTAGACTTTTCATAGGACAGAAGTCTGGAGCTTCAAGTAAATAACTGGATTAAAAACATCCCAAGAAGTCTTGGGATAAATTTATAGATATGCATAATTTTCATAACCAATTTCTAATGAAACCAACACTGTCATTTTATCATGTAATTACAATCTTCCTCCCTCTATCTTCCTACAACCACGTGGGAAAAGAAATGAACACTTAACAGCTGGAGCTGTGAACACAGGATGGATTTCAGAGCAACTAAATGTAGATGCTCCTCCAAAGAACATTTTAGGCATCATAAATAGGCAGTGTTTTAGCCATTAAATCTCATGGCTACCACCTCTGCTTATTTTGGCCATTTTACCGCTATTATTCCTCTTTGACACACAGTCTCTTCCTCTCACTTCAGAATCTCAAAGGGGCAAACACTAGGTCCATTTCATGGACTCAGTTTAATAAAGACCTATGTGCACAATGATACAGTCAAAGCTATTAATAAAGAAAAACTGTATTTGGTGGTTCATGGAGTTAAAATAAGTTACCACTTGACGCCTCAGACCTGATTTTTGACCCGGATTTATTCCTTCCATATCTGATCATCTACTTCAGATAACCCAGGTTAAGTAGAAGCTAAAACAGAGTAGACTAAACCAGGGGTAGAAGACAAATCTGATTAAATCTAACAATTTGTACATCTGTGTCTGACTTTCATCACTTCTTATGATTGTATATAAAGTACCTGCTGTTGAATGAGGGATTAAGCCCACTCCAATTGTTGATGCTTTTTAACTTTACAGATGTCAAAGGCATTCCTTCAAACCTGTTCATTTCCAGAGCAAGGCTTTTCCAGATGGGAATTAGAAAGCAAGATTTGACAAAATCTGCTTCTCTATTACTCAATACAAAGAAATATTACAGTAATGCTCCCATTTCTGCTAATCCATTCATTTCAGGTTTGATTTACCTTTTTTGCCTTGATCTAAAATCTCTGTGGCTTTATAGGATTATATATTGCTATATTCAGGTTTTGAATGAATCACAGTGTGTGCATTTTAATATGATTTCCCTGATTCCAAAGCCAGGATTAACCTGTTGTTTTTGATTAAAAAGATTTTATGTTTAGATTTTAGAGGAAGAGTGTTAAATTTCTCTAGTTATTTACTGATTCCCTTCTTTAGAAATAGGCAAAAGAAATTATATCTATTGGCTATGTTGATGGAAGAAAGGAAAAAAGCAAGCATAATTTTATAAAGAATTAAAAATATTAATACTCCATATAAACTGTTACCTATATGAGGGAAAAAAAGTTTCCTTAGTTTTGTATTGCCTATGTTGACATCTTTCTAAATTGTGATTACTGAAGTAGAACTCATTTGAACTATACTAAAGAGAAATATTGGTGACTGGTTAGGTCATAGAAATTGGATAGAAAAAAAATGATTACTTTAGTGCTTAAAAATTGAAGGGAGTATCTCTGCTCTTCTCTCCTATGGTGCTGATTTTTTTTTTTTTTTTTTTGCTCTCTTAAAGTGGTTATGAAAAGTTGGAAGATATGGTAGGGGTTTCTGATATTATTTTAAGGAATAATAGTATAGTAATAGCAAAATCTTAGCGATGCTTAAAATGTGACAGTCACAATTCTAAATCCTTTACATATATCAACTCAGTTAATACTCACACTTTATGAGCTTGATACCATTATTTCCAATATATATAGATAAGGAAACTAAGACACTGAAGTGAAAGAAATTGTTCAAGCTTAGAAATTGGTGAGTGGTAGAACCATAGCCCAAACCTGGGAAATCCGACCAGTCCATGCTCTTAGCCACTCTATTAGCTATGTTGACATCCATAAAATCAGTTTCTGGTCCATCTAGAAATTATGCCTTAAACTCAGTCTAATGAGAATGTGGTAAAGACCAAATGAGAAATTGAATTAGCAACTGGTATATTTTTTTCTCTCTTCCACAAACTCCCTTTTTAAATATGAAAATTTCAGATATGGGTTCTGCATTTCTAGATTTTAAGCACAGCTCATGTGCCAAGCTCTAAGGTTTTAGTCTGCGACTCATGAGCCCTTTGGACTCGTTACCGTGTACCTTTGGTATTACCCTACACTCAGGGGACAAAAATTTAGGATAAAGAAAAATTTTGTTGTGAAAACTAGACATAGATAATTGGTCAATATTTTTGGAGGGCAGATTATATCCCAAGAGGTGATTAGGGGAAGATTGAAGTTTATATGTACATTGCTATATATGGGTAGAGAATATACATACCCAAATTGAATTTTGGCAAGTCAAAAAAGGGAATGTTTACAAGTATGTCTAAATGCAAACTAGCAAGTAACCATTGTTTATTAAAATGAATTTCATTTAACCTTTGAAATGTCTAATGTTTACTAGGAATGATCCCTTTCTTTTGTTTATGTCTGTTGGCTTCATTCAAACCACTCTCTATGTCTCTATGGTCCTTTTATGCAGTTTCTTATTAAGAAATCACACATTACTTTTTATCCTTGATGACAGAGGATTTTAAATTTAAATATAAACATTTCAGTGTATCTGAAAAATAAAAATGAAGCTAAAGTGAAAAATTTGTGATCCATAGTTTTCTAGGGATGCACATTTCATGTACTCTTCTTTGTATTGCAGCTAGATTCTGAATTCCTCAAAGAAAAAGCTTCATATTGACTATTTTTCGTATAATTCGCCCATGCCCTTCCCTCGTACTATAGCGATTTCAGTGATGTGCACATATAGTAGGTGCTTAGTATGTGCTGTATGAACAAATTGCTTTCTATCTCTGAAGCTTTTGGGGGGATTATTTTTTAAATGATAAAGGGGCTTATAAAGAATATAGCAGACAAGGCTTGAGACAGGGTTTGACTATAAATCAAGCATTTGTCTCCAGGTTTCTGATTTTACACACTCCAGGCAGCGCAGAATGTAAAGCAAACAGGCATGTCAGTGCATCTTCTCCTGTAGAAGGGGCTCAAAAGGTGTAATGAGAAAGAGGTGAGGTTGGAACTTGCTTTCTGGCTGCATGGTTTGCCTTTCAAGCACTAACTGAGCTGCAACATAAGGTGTGAAATTAGGACAAATGTTCCAAGTCCTAGAAAACAAGTATCTTATTTAACTCCATCCTGCTTAGGAAAGCTGTTTCAGGATTACAGGCTTCTAGGAGAGATTGGTGACTAAGGATGTTCAGGTCGAATGGATAATCTTTGACAATGAAATCTAAACTAAATGCTGGCACAAAGCAGCAGCTTTGATAACAATACTCACAACAGTATTTCAGAGTTTAGTATCAGAAACATTAAGGAAGGAGAATTAGAGTTAGTGTTAATTTTCAGATGTTAGTTTATTGTCTAAAACCATAATATCCCCAATGTTAATCACTGGGAACCTGTATTATTCCAGTTTTCCAGGTTCCCCGTATAAATTCAGAATTTTCAAAGATTGGGAAAGAGACAGCCTGGTTAGATAATGTAAAGGAAGGAGCAAAAGAGGAAATGTTTGAAATGCTAGATATTCTGTGCATAGTACATATAATTTTCAGTTATAAAAGATTTTTCTTGTTCCATCAAAAAAGACAGCTTAGGAAAACTAAATAGTCAAGGATAGAATATGCTTCTCATAATATTTCCTACCTCTATCATTGATAAAGTAATGCAGAACAGATTGAATTATTGTGACCATGAACTCTTCTTATTGATTTAATATAAAACACATAATTTGTTCTTCTGCTCCAAGAGTTCTCTTCCTCTGACAGAGAAAATGTCTTTAAAGTATTGGATTAGATGAAACCTCTGGTTACTTGTATTCCAGCTTGAACTGAGCTAATATTTATGGACAGGTTCTTAAAAGCCACTTTAAAAAACCATCACTGCCCCCCTCTTTTTCTTTTTGCTATTTGAAAATTGTTTTTCTTTCACGTAACCAAAATTCCTTCTTGTGAAATTAATTCATTTTGTGGAAATAGAAGTAGCTATATATTGGACACTTTATTAGATGGGTGCCTTATGTTAATTCACTCAATCTTCACAATAATGCCCTGAGGAAAGTTACTAACTATCCCCATTTTACGGATGAGGAAGCTAAGGCACAGAGAAATTAAGCAATTTGCTCAGGGCTGTGCACCTTATACACTGTGAAGCCAGGCTGCCAGTTCTGGAGGCCATCCTTTTAACCAATAAGCACTCCATTCCTTGAGAGAGAGGACATCTTGTTCATCCCTGTATTCCAGCACTACGTTACTCCATGCCTGGCATTTAGTAGGCACTTAGAAAACATTTGTAAAACGGAACACTTTTGAACGCTATGTGTCTCGCTGTTTATTTTATTTCACTTCTCATCTCTGCAGCCAGATCCACATCTCATCCCATGTTATCTGGGTAAGAACTCCTCATTACTTTCTCTCATTCAGTCTTCGGTTGATACCAGTTAAAAGTAGTTTTGAAATGTTCATTTTATTCTCTTACTGAAAAAAATCTATGGTGGATTCTCATTACTTCTGAACTCTTGTGTCTAGCATTAAAGGTCTAGCCTGTCTTAATTCATATCTCCCACAGTCCTGTACACGCACCCGTGTTGTCATAGAATGCCTTATAATTTGACATTTCTCCCTATCCATAGAGTATTGAATGTTTATCCTTTCCTGTTGTGTGCTCCTGAGATTTTCGGCCTCATCTAATCTCCGCCTATGATTAAAGCTGTTGATTCTTTAAGGCTCAGATCATATATTAACACTTTAGCAACATGTTATCCATTGATTTTAGTTGACTTTATTTCCTCGCTCTTCTAAATTTTAATAGTAATTTACCACATTCTGTTTTATATTAAATGCCTTTATCTTTTCCCTCTTACTACATTATAAACCTCTTTAGAGCAAGGATTGTATCTTACTTTTATTAAGAACTGACTATGAAATAAACAAGAAAATTCATGGGCATAGTTGAAAAACTGTCTCCAAATATTCAGAATTTTTCTTTCTTGAGGGCTATTTTAAGAAATTTGGTGCCACGGAAATATTAAACAATAGTAGAAAGGGACTCTTGCCATGATTTTAATATCTGCCTTATTTTACAAATAAGAAAACTGAGGCATTTTCTTATTGTTGAGACATCCTGAATGCCAACACCAAATGCTCACGATGCCTTAAGCTCAGCCTCGAGCCCTATTCTCTATATGATGTTGCCTCACTACATTTTTGAAAGATGAAAAAAAATTTATAACAACAGAATAAAGGGTTTTTTGGAAGTTTCCAGATTGCATCAAGCTATCTTTTCATAGACCTTCAATAATTTATCCACGAGAAAGAGACTGAAAAGGATGGTAAGAGTATTAAGGCCCTGATGTTCTAACTATGGTTTGAATTTTTAATCAATTCTGACTAATGGTTTTTTAGAGATTGGTTATAAAAAAATCACTTCCTGATGTTGAGTCTTGGTTTGTACTTGAACTTTTTTTGATATCCATTATGTCGGTTGACACTCTTCCTCATCCCAAAACAAAATAAAAACTGTCAGGTATCTTGAGTAGGTATTATTTCCCATTTTATGGGTAAAGAATCTCAAAGGAAGCACCTCTGTCAATATTAGGATTGTGACCTTAGCCAGACGTTAACCAGTAGAATCCTCCAGCTCTCAGATTGTGGATTTCAGAGTAACCTGCTTCCTCAGAAGAGAGTGACTCTAACTTCTTGAAGTGTGACTTGGCGATGTCTCAGGTATAATTTTATTAGCAGTGGAGACTGCAAGTGACAAATGCTAATAAATCTGAAGTCGATGCTGCAGAACCAGCTACCACGGCCAACGAGCCGTGGCTTGGTTCAGCTTGGTTTCCCCATGCACTTTCAGTTGATGGCAATGCCATACTTTAATATGTCCAGTTATGCTACTGATGGCAATCTGTTGTACCTTCTTAAATGAGGCACCGATGCCCACAGGAGCAAGTATTCGCAGACACTGAAAGAGTAGAACTATTTGGGAGAATATGTGATCATGACATGGAATGACATTGAGTACTGTTTCTCCTAAAGATGCAGGCAGATGACTTTCCTAAGGTGTGCAACATACTTGCCTGTGTTTATATGTGGAAAAAAACAATGATTACAGAGGGAGCAATACAGTGAAATTTGGTTTTATACCTTGCTGTATATTTCATAGCATGTTCATTCAGCACAAAGAACATTGCAAGTTAAAGCCCATACTACTCACACTGGTATTCAAGATTCCTCCACAATCTAGCCTACCTACCTTGTCACTTTTGCCACTTGTTCTTTCACATCCCACCTGCTCCAGTAAACACAGGCTGTCTACTGCGATTACAACATGCTGATTCAGCAAAATTCAAACAAAATATTTGTTCAAGGTCCACCATATGCTTGGAATTTTACTAGAAATTATAGAAGAAAGGAGAAGTCATTGCTTCTGTCTAGTAATTGGAAATATAGTGGAAAGACAAGCAAGTACATGAGTGAATCTAATATTCATTAGATGGAAAGGTAAATTGGCATTATATGAGAATATTAAAGAGGGGTGTGTGTGTGTGTGTGTGTGTGTGTGTGTGTGTGTGTGTGTGTGTGTGTTTAAAGCAGTAGGTGTCCCTAAAGATTTTGAACAGGGAGTAAATGATCAGAACATGGGGTGGGCATTATGAAGGATGAAGTGAAGAGGCAGATATTAAAATTAAGGAAGCCATACTTTAAGTAAGTTGCAATAGCAGTTCATGTGGGATATAAGGGCCTAGAAATAATCACTGGCAGTAGAAGTGAAATGGAAGGGTTGGATTCCAAAAACATTGTAAGAAGAATGCCATTATATTGCAGTGGTTAAGCATATCAATACAAGAGTCAGACAGGATTTGCATCCTGTCTCTGTTATTTATTAGCTTTGTCATCTTAAATGAATTAATAAACTGATCTATGCATCAGAATCCTCATCGATAAAGTAAAATTATCTTGACACTCAGAAGTATGTTTTGAGTTCAAATGAAATAATCTCTGTAAAATTCATTTGTGACACAGAGCACTCAATACATGTTAACAGACATTATTATTACGAATGAGTTTTAAAGAAGATGGCTGAAGAATTTTATCAGAATATCCTCCACTCGGCTTTTTTTTTAAGATTTCTTTCCACTTTCCTCTTTGCCTCGTTGGAATCTGCCCATCTTGGTTGCATTTTCACTATGTAGAGTTCCTTGAATAGTCTCGTGCACAGTGATCTTTCCTGTGTCTGAGTTCCCAAAATATCAGTTACTTATACTAATCGTTAGACACTATCATATGCCCCATTATGCTGTTAAAATTTTACTCCTTTCCTTATTTCAATTAATTTATTAATTCTTTAAGGGTTGTTTATATTACTTTGTATCCTCCATTACACTTACGTCAGGTTTCACATTAGACTATGACAAAAATACGTTGATCAATTAATTTTGATTAATATATCAATTCCTATTTACCAGAATTCAAGTAAATTGTAATGCAGATTAACCAGAGAAAACAATTTCACTTGGGGCTGATTTCTAGAGTCCAATTCTACTTCCTCTGATCAAGGTCTTTAAGAGAACAATAAAGTAAGTTAAAAATATTCCTGCGGAGTGGCGATAAAGGCTGGGCGCCAGTCAAGCAGCGGTGCTTCAACCTGGGCCTAGCAGGCATAAGGGCTCTAACTATCTGAGGTATAAAGCAGGAAGCAGTATATTCTAGAGACTATGCTACTGTAACCCACAGCAAATACTTGAATTGGGTCCAAATTTGTAGGGCAAAGATATACTTTTCAACAGTAGCTAATTTTTATTCCACATATCACTGTATTCTAAAAAAGGCTTAAAATTATTTTTTTCTGGCATGGGAGGCAGTCTCACTTTAAAGAGTCTCTAATTTCTTTGAAAAAATGGCAAATGCTAAGATGCTTCTGTAGCAGAACTAGAGAAAAATTAAAGATTGGCTGAACTAGATTTCCTCTCAATCCATAGAGTTGGTTTGTTTGGCCTTGTATTAGTAGAACTGCATATGTAATTTTACAAAACAACATATGGAAGATGTTGAGAGTATGAATGTGTATGTGGGCTATAAAGGGCATCAGAGGAATTTTGCTTTGAAACATGTACTTTAATATAGATTAACACCGTAGAATAGAATGTCTTGAAATTATATTGCAGATGTCTGCTTTTAATAACTTTATTAATTTTTCTTAAATGATCTAAGCAGCATGCTTAACAAGTTATCAGTTTTTTTGTTCAATGTAGCAACTTTCTTCAATTTCATTTAGTATATTTTAAAACTAGTATGTGATTGTGTAAGGAAAGATATCACATAAAAGGAATTCCATGTAAAATTGAACTGGCATGGCTCCTGAAATTGTGTTGAAATATCCAATCTTGTATCAGCCTCCCTAAGTATATTGATTTCTATTCTGTGAGCTCTATTAGCACTGCTGTGCAACAAGATAATTATACAAAGAAGATATGACTGACTGATTCCTGTTCAATTTGGGTTGGAAATGCTAAAAATCTACAAAACAAAATGGTGGTAGACCAAAGTGAGAGGGGATAAGCAGCTGCTAACTAATGTTAACACAAATTTTAGGTGTATTTTCTATAAAAACACACAAATGCTTTATAACAGTCTTGTTTTAGTTGTATCATTGCATTATCTGTGATTATATAAAGGTGTGTGTATATAATGTATACATGCTTATGGTATATTTAGTGTATAATTTGTATTGCATACATGTGCATATGTGTATATATATACATATTTCATATGCCATATATTTTATATGCCATATCTTTGGCATCGACTGTAATAAAAGTGTTATGTGCAGTTTCCAAGTAATATGATTTAAAGAAAAAATTGCCTGCCTGCCACTTCATCTCTCTCTCTCTCTTCTTATAAGATGAAACTCAGATTAGATCTAACCTTATCCAATGCAGAGAACATCCCAGGAAATGGAAGAGTAACAAGAGATCTGTAGGGAAAAAGCTTCCCCACCAGCCTGGAAATACTCGCCCGTGGACCTTTCACTAAGAAAGGAATAAAATGTTATATTTTTTTGAGCCATTGAATTTGAGGGTCTTTTTGTAATAGATGATTGAAATATACCCAAAGTAATATATTTGCCATCTTGACTTTTTTATTTGTACACATTCTTCCCTTTTCACTCATGTTTTCTCAAAGCTTTTTTCATATGCATCTCTCAACATAAATATTTTTTAAAGCATGCAAAATCATCCCTAATTGGTAAAGAAACAACGTAAGAGGTACATTTATAGGTTTTTACTGTTGACATAGAAAATCAAAAACACATTGCAAATTCCGCACTTTTCTCTGTTCATTTCTTCTTGACTGTGTTGATGCTAAAGATAACATACTTGAAGGTGAGATAGGACTTAATTTAAGGGGAGAGGGAAAAGGAGAGGATTTCCATTTAAAAGCAATTTAAACAGAGATAACTATTCTGTCTCTACTGGTGAGTTCAGGAAGGCTTCTTATAGCAGACAGACTTTGGTCTAAGAAAAAAAAACCACTCAGATGACCTTTTAAAATTAAGTCAGTAATGGTCCCTTTGTTGTTTTGGGGGAGAATATAATTGATGTTCTTTTGATTTAATAATGCATGGTACCTCTTTCATTACTCTTTGGTAGGTTTAAAAGCTGCTGGGATAACTTGGAAGATTTGCATCAAGACCAAGTTGCCTTCAAGGAGTACGAGTGTGGTAACAGACATTTTCACTTTAAAGGATCAAAATTAGAATGTCTCTAATGAATCTAGATGGCCTAGACTAAGAAAGATATTCTCTGAGCTTTTTTATCTCTACATTATGCCTTCGTTTTTAAGATATGATCATTTATTAATTTTTTAAAACTCATATTGACATAGTTGGCCATAATTTTCTTCTACACCAAGGCATCATTTTCTTAGTAAGAGTTCTTCACCTGTCATTTTTTCCCCGTTTTTGCACTTCTATTGCCTTTTAGGTGTTAAAATATTTGGGCTAAAATGTTTACATTTTTCAGTGCAACTGAACTGAGAATATCCTCTATTTAGCAAAATTTCCTGAGCTTATCAAGAGCCTCAGTAACTGTGTTTTCTCAACTAAAAATATTATTGTTTACAAAGGAGAGTCAATTGAGTGTAATTTTAATTTTATTAATCATTTTTAAATGCCAGCAACTATATTAAAAAATTAAAAATAATACATTGAAAAAATATGTTCTTCAGAAAAATGTGTCCCGTGACACAGTGTTAGAGACAGGTGCAACTAAGAAACTACATAAAGAATGTGGATATGAACCAAAAATAATTACTTTTTTTTGATCATCTTCACTCATTTCCTCAACACCCCTCAACTCCCACCTCTGGCAACCACCAATATGTTCTCTGTTTCTGTGAGTTCAATTCTTTTAGATTCCACACGTAAGTGAGATCATACAGTGTTTGTATTTCTCTCTGACTTATTTCACTTAGCATAATGTTCTCAAGGCCCATCCATGTTGCAAATGTCAGTATATCATGTTTATTTTTTAATGTTCAGATAATATAAAGACATTTTGATTTTTTTTTAATGTACACAGATATGTTATTTTTATACTTTTAGCAAGAATTTCATTTTGAAAAGAGCTGTTGAATAGAAATATTTTATTTGGACAGCTAATATAAAAAAACAAATTGTAAGTCAATATATATATTTTGAAAATTGATATGATTTAAATGACTTTTAGTGTCCTATTTCATTCTCAAATATATCCTGGTTATAGAATTCTTATATGTTTATACTCCCCAGAATGTATGTGTCTGAGAGACTTGGACTCGATGCAACACCAAAACAAGGAGGCTGGTTTCAGGCATATTGTAAAACTGCTTTGGGAAACCCTTCTGAGCCCCTTACCTAAACATAATGAGTGTTCTATACATGCTTGGGTGCTAATTAAGAGTGCTCTGTCAACAAAAGGGTGTAATATTGAGCGCTCCAGGCCTCCTGTGGCAAGGAAAAGACATAGTTGAGTAGGAATCTAAGACTAAAGAGCCTACTTTTCCCCTCTCCACTACCCCAACCCCTAGATGCTGCACTAAGAAACTCACCGGATGGGCAGAGGTCTCTCATCTCTCTGTCAGTAGCCTCTCCTCATTGCATGAATTCTTTCTCAAGATGTTCTTTTGTTCTTCGTGTAAAGAATGCTGCTGGGACAGACCATTGTCTTTTCTGGATTACATTTGACACATGCCGGGTTTCCAAAAGCTTTATTTCACTTCCTGCTCTCATTTGATATGAAGCAGTGGAATAAGGAGGCTTTTCATACAAGCATAGAAGTAAGGAGATGTGAGCCTATCACTTACTTATTCATTATAAGGATACTTAAAAGGATAGAATGTTTGGAGAAGAAAAAGAAGTCATCTTTAATAAGAAGATCTTAAACCAGGCCTCTTTTTCTTATTTGGTAGGTACTATTAAAGGAATCTGAAATGGCAGAACCATTATATTCCATGAAAAGCTATTTTCCCCCTAGTAATTTACACATCTCTCTTCTTTACACCCACTTTGAAATCAATTAACAGATACTACTTATATGTCTACTTCTTCAGAGTTAACTCATTTGTAAAATCAGATGTTTCTATGCTTTCTTGCTTTCTTTATGCAGCTCTGGCAAGCCCTTTTCCAACTAGTTATGTGACGTTTCATTCTTCTTAGTAGAGAGGATGTGATGGGAGAATATGGTGGGAGAATATTCACAGCCAAAGTTTAGGCAATTAAGGGAATATTGATTTCAATATGTAATCACTGAAAAACTGGATGTTTACATCAAGGGTCGAAATTTTGAGCAAAGTAGAGATGACTTAACTTTGGGCTTTTCTATCTAGCTTCATTTCCTTATTTACCTTTAAAAGAGAAGAACTGTAGTAGCTTGCTAGGGCTGCCATAACAAAGTGCAACAGACTGGGTAGTTTAAACCACAGAAATTTATTTTCTCACAATCTGGAGGCTAGAGGCCTGAGATCAAGCTGTTGGCAGGGTTGGTTTCTTCTAAGGTCTCTCTTCTTGGCTTGCTGATGGCTGTCATCTCACTGTGTATTCCCATAAGTCTTCCCTGTGTGTGTCTGTGTCCTAATTTCCTCTTCTTATAAGGATTAGGGCTCAGTCATGTTGATTAGGGCCAACTCTAATGACCTCCTTTTAACTCAATTATCTCTTTAAAGACCCCGTATTTAAATAGAGTCACATACTGAGGTACTATGAGTCAGAAATTCAATGTATGAATTTTGGATGGACATAATTCATCCCATAACAAGAACTATGCCTATTACTTTTGTTTTTCAATAACAGTACTTTAAAAATAACATTGTTTCTCCTTCTTGCATTTTAAAAGTAATGGAACATGTTTAAGATTGCAGGACATCTACATAGGTAGGTATAAATCTTGTTGGCATTTTAATTTTCTCCCTGGAAATCTTGTTTCCAAGTGCAAGTACTAGAGGTTCTGGGAGCTTTTTTCATTATTGCTGTCCTTATGAAAGCAGCTGTTCAATGAACACAGCATATTTTGTTACCTCATCAAGAAGCAGAGGAAGATTATGTTATGATCAGGTTCTGTATGGCTGTAGTCAATGCTTTCCTGATTGTCTGAGCCCCAGTGATTGATTTAATAGGTCTAGTCCAGGGCAGTTACTCATCCCTGATATTTGTCCAACTCAAAGCCCCATGTTATTTATGTAAACGATGCTTTATATGCCTTCTGTGAAGATAAATCCAAGTTGACATAACTGTTTAAGAGATGAGTATGCCTCCCAATTGGGATTACGGTCACAGAATTTATCTATATCAACTTTTGTGTTACTTCACTGGCAAATTGGGAGCTTTGGAGGATAAGAGGATAGGATATGATTGGGAGCAGCTATTTTCTGCTCTGAAGTTAGTATTTTGACATTTCAAAGGACTGTGCATCTAGGAAGACTTCAGAACACATACAAAAACAGGTTGGGAACAGATGATTTATCTTTAAAAAATGAAAATACCTCTAAACCATGGGGGGAAGTCTTCAACCAGAGTCATTTAGATATACTCAGCACTTGGAAAATATTCTTATGTATTATGAGTTATGCATTTAGCTTTGGCCAGGGATTTTTTTTCTTTTATATGGTAGCATATGAGCCTTATGTGTCCTTTGCACATGTGATTGTCAGAAGATTAAAGGGCTATATGTGATTTTGGAAATGGATTTGAAAATGATGGAGTGAAGTCTGTGAATTTCTCCCTTCTTTTATCTAAAAGCCAAAAAAAAAAAAAAAACCAGGCAGTTGGGGGAGATAATGCAGACTTGATCTCTGATAGAACTGGAAGATATCAAAACAATAATAGCAAAGCAGGCAAAAAGGAACTGCTGAAAACAATAAAGGCTGACTGGGACATATGGACATGTAAAGAGAAGACTTGCATAGTGACAGAGCTCAGCAAAAGCTCAACACGAATCTCTCAAATTAAGTATGCTACACTGAAATATAAAATAATACATATTTTATTTGTAATAATGGGAATAGAGAACATCTCTGGATACTTGAAAGTCAAGGTTAATGTAGGAATCCCATGGACGATCCATAGTTGCCCAAAGTAAACTCTGGTTGTGGGGGTCAGGGGAAGACAACCCTTTATATTGTTAACAGTGCTGCAGTTTTTAGCAGGAAAGATATAAAAGCTAAAATAACTCATTCACACAGGCAACTCTGTCATCAGCAGAATTGCTGGGAGCAGCCTGCAACACAGCCTTATCCACTCTCCAACCGAAACCTCAAATGACAGATGGGGAGGATGCGTATTTGAAAGGTGAGTGATGATGATAACCAGCATAGGCTCTAAACAAAGCTATTACAAAGGAAAACAAAGAGATGAAGAAACAGAAAAAAATAACAGGTGAGGAACATTGACCAAGAAAAATGTACCATGGAGCAGATAAAAATTATAACCCCATGTCATCGAGAATTAGTAAAACAACCTTAATGAGACAATCATCACTGAATATGAAAAGGACACAGTAGAGATTTAAGAGCTGATGAAAGATGCCCCTCCAGATACACGCACTACCCTCCTTCACCCTGATCTGTGCCCCAGGAAGCTGACCTCTGGACTACAAAAGGTTTCCTTTTGTAGTTTCTAGTTGAGCTTAGCTAACTGATTGTACTAGTAAAAGAACAGAGGAAGAGGGGAGAGTAGGTCAAAGTATTTATTCCCTTGACTCTCACTCTGGGGTCATGCTAGGCTGGCTGAGTCCTGTGACTAGTAAGGAGCTCCTTTGAGGTGGCTCTCTTTAGGTTCCAGTTACCACTCCTTCTCCTTGCCCCTTCAGACCTATAGGTAGTAACAGTTGCCCAAAGGGTACTGCACTAACCTTCGTAGATTCCCTACATTCTGTCTTCACCTTTGTAAACAATCACTTTATTCATTTTCTTAAGTTTGAATGTGCCATTTCTCTTCTGCAAAGTTCATAACTGAGAAAATGATAAACTGGCAAAGCTCAGCAATGAAGTAGAAGGAAAAAAAAATTAAATACTATTGAAACGAGACAGATTGGAAGCAGCTCAAAGGAAAATAGATTCTTCTGAAAATACAGGCACAATTAAGAGTAGGAATTAGAAAAGATATAAAATGAAATTAATATAGCATTTAAAAATAATATAGAAAATAGGCAAATAATTGTCATAGACAAATATAACCAAAATAATGTAAACAAATATTCAAAGATATAACTCCAGATAACTTGCCAAAAATAAAATACTTAAATCTACAGATGGGGGATGCATATGCCATATCTAAGGGGAAAAAAATAACACAATGATTGACACCAAAACACATCCTAGTAAAGTTTCATATATAGAGAGAGTCTATAACCAGATAAAAAGATCAAGAGACTTGAAAAGGAAAAAATGCAAGATAGCCTTAGACTTCTTTGTATCAATACTCAAAACTAACTGTGGAACAATTAATGTCAATTAAGACCTTGAAGAAAGAGTAATTCAAGAATCTTTATACCTAGACAAACTGCAATTGAACTTACAGGAAACGATTTGGAACACACAGAAACTCAAGGAATTCTGGTCTTTGAGTTTTGTTGTTTTTTTTTTTTTTAACTTTGGTCATTCTTTAGTAAATGGAGAGACTACAGCAAGAGGATTGACGTGAGAATTGAATTCATTGTCTCTGGAACTATATTAAAATAAGTGTGAGAATTATGGTAAAATTAGAAATGTAAATGTTAAAAACTTTGACAATATAAAAATTATTCAACAAAATTGGAGACATA
>NW_011888837.1:6817972-6820570 GCF_000151845.1 Pteropus vampyrus
GGAGTTGTTCAAGTGAATGTTGATGGATTTATATTAGAGATTCATACCTTCAGCTGAAGATTGTATCAATATCTCTTCCTTTGAGGTTCTACCATTTACCAAGTTATACCTCACTAGTCTCATTCAGTTTTGTAAACCCTTGTTAATTCCATTTCCACATCATGTGCCAAATTCCCTTTCATTTGCTCTGCCTTTACAAATGTTGTTCTATCCCATTTTTATTCCTATCATTAGCTTTGCTTAGCTAACCTCTTCTTGCCTTTAAATTTCAGCTCCAATGTCTCTTTGCCCTGGAAGTCTTCTTGGGGTTTTCTGTTACAAGTCTCTGTCCTCACTAAGTCATAAGCTCCTTAAGGTAAAATACTATATATCCTATAAGTATACTTACTACTGTATATAGTGCTTGACACAGGGAATAGATGGATGGATGAATCAATTAGTGATTAATATTTATAGTATTATTCTAACCTAAACAGAGACAAAAGGTTACAATTTCTGCTAAAAGAGGCATATAGAAAATGGCCAATGTCAAGGCATATTATTTTTTGTCCAGGGGGTAAAATATCTGAAAAAACAACAACAAAAGGACAATTGGAAATTTTTTAATTGAAAAGAAAAGCTGCAGAAGCATTTTTTGAAAGTGAGAAATATGTTTTTGAACAAATAATTTCACATTTGTATATTATTTGTTTTCTGTGGTCAGTTCAACTCAACTATTCTTCTATTAGAATAGTTTTGCATAATGATTCAATGTTACTTATGATGTAAGAGCCTAGAATAACTAGACATAAAATTCTATTTTATTAACATATTTCTAGAATATTCCACTCAGTAGCACTTTACTTCTTTTACAATATAAAGGGCATATGCATTCTATACTAGAAATACATGGGCCAAGTTTCTATATGACCAAATAAATCACTACTGTGTTCTAGTTTGATAACTTTGTCCCTATGTAATCTTATGGATATGAAAGTATATATAGGAAACACCAAGATAATTTTTATGAAGGGAAACTAGTGTTCTCTCATGCCTTAGAGCCTTTAAAAAAGATAAAAAGAAGAAAAGAATCTTATCAATACATGTTTGCAAAACAATTGCAGTCATTTTCCTGGCTGAAAACTAAATTATTGTACATTATAGTATGCATATCTATGATAAGTAGATTACTATAGATCATTCCAAGAGGTGGAGGGAAGATTGCACTAACATTAGTTTCTCTGGTATTTGCAGGCTGTAAATTTCTTTAAATGATAGATGTAAAGATGGAAGACAGATGGATAGAAGAAAAGACAGAATCAGAGACTGGATGAGTTAGTACTGCAGCCGCACTGTCTTATTACCACAAGGCTTGCAAGCATCAAAGTCCCCCACAACCCCCACTCCCTCCCCCCTGAAATGTACCGATTTATATGAAAATTAAGATTACAAATTAAAGCCTGGCTATCCTGGAGTTTTCCAGTTCATCAGCCATCCAATAAAAATGATGTCAAGCCTGTATGCATAATTCCCAGAAGATTACTTTGTCCTTACAGCTAAGCCCTGTCCCTGATATGAAAGATCTCTATCCACTTTTATTGAAATAAAGAACTAACATCATAATCCCAATATTGAGGTATAATCTTCATTATCTCCTGACCCTCTTGAGGTTCCCCCAATCTATATTACTTCAGATTTGTTTATTTATAATCCTTATGTATTTACCTTTATTGAGATAGGATTAAAAACTGAAAAAAAAAGCTCCAAAAAATCCTTATGATCTCATGATTGAGTTTCAATTCACCAACAATCAACTAATGTGTTAGACTATTTTTTTTTTATTTAAAGTGGTTCTTATAGTTGTATAGTCTAAGCTTGAAAAGGCATTAATTGGTCCCCTGAGTGTCCCCATTTCATTAAATGAATTATTTCCAATCCAACTGGTTTGTGAATTGATAGCAGCATCTTCTTTTCCTATTTATTACAAAAGAGGGAGGAGGGGTGTATGAAAAGATAAACACAGAAAGAATCATCCAGAGTAACTTTTATCTCTTTTCTTAGGAAGTTTTGATTCATATCTATAGTTAATTGCTGGTAAACCACAATCCCCCAACCCTCTTTCCCCCTCAAGAGCCTTAATAGCCTCTGGCTGTGCCTCGGGCTGTTAACTACCAAACTAGTCATTAATGCTGGTCAAGATGATTTCTTGGAGATTATTGTTCCTTTATTTTTTTAGTAGACAAAACACACTTTGTTCTGAACAAAGAATGAAGTGGGCCTTGAGCCTGTTTTTTCTTTTGTTTCAAAGGTATAAAAACACCTAGAAAAAACACATTTTACTGCGATATTTTTTAAATACTTGAAATATTATTTTAGTTTTATTTCCAGTGTAAAAACAGAGTTTGCAGTGTCATGGTTTTCATTGATAATCATTTCACTGATAATTAATTTCTTACTTTAAATGAATTTTTCCTATTGTATTTGGAGAAACATATCTTCAGAGATTTGATAAGTGTCTGTAGTTTTTTATACCTCTCATTTTAAACTTTTATGCAAGGAAATATTAGGATGATATTATTTGGCTGTTAGATATGAAAACTGAGTAGAAAAAGTAGTACT
>NW_011888837.1:6820620-6823448 GCF_000151845.1 Pteropus vampyrus
AACACATTTTTTCAGCTTTTTATCAAGAGATACTGATTCCAGTTGCATGACTTCCCAGGAACCTTTATATTTCCTATCATCCCATAGGATGCTTGTCTGGAAGTCTCCCTGCTTCCAGACCTGTGGCTCATGGCGTGCATGTCTTTCTATATAATATTGCATTCCTCTTATTTGACAAATTTTACACTGTGTTATATGTTAGACATCTTGGTACTTGTTACATGGGGGAGTGATAAAGTAATGAACTTAAATACGAATACAGATAATGTTCTGGGTTTTGGTTCAAAAACCCAACTATCGTAATAGAGGACAGCGGAGATGTGGCTAAATTAAATGACAGCACACATAACAAGGACTTAGCATTTTAGGTAAATAAAAGTTCTATATGAATTATCAATGTAAGTGCCAAAACATCTAATTCAAGTTAGGCACAATACTAGAAATATAGTGATGAGAAAAAGGTTGTAGGATATTCCCTCTCTGCTCTCTACAGATCATGGTAACATAGACTATTACTTTCAGCTCCAGCTGCTACACTTTAAAACGAACAAATCCGGAGCTTATCTATAGAGAAATAAGAATGCTAAAATTTTTGCAAATTGTTATAAATAAGGAATGTTTTAAGCAAATGACCTTTGAAGGATAATATCATAAATGTCTTCAAATGACCTTTGAAGGATAATATCATAAATGTCTTCAAATATTTCAATGATAGTAGGAAAGGGAGATTAATCATATTGTGTGTGGTTTAAGAAGACAAAATTAGAAAAGATAGCTATATGTTACATACTTTCTCATTCTATAAAACTAGAAAATTTTAGGAATTTCCCAAACACTAGTTTTGGAAATAAATTTGGCTGTCCTTTATAATGAGTTTCCAGTCATTGGAGTTGTTCAAGTGAATGTTGATGGATTTATATTAGAGATTCATACCTTCAGCTGAAGATTGTATCAATATCTCTTCCTTTGAGGTTCTACCATTTACCAAGTTATACCTCACTAGTCTCATTCAGTTTTGTAAACCCTTGTTAATTCCATTTCCACATCATGTGCCAAATTCCCTTTCATTTGCTCTGCCTTTACAAATGTTGTTCTATCCCATTTTTATTCCTATCATTAGCTTTGCTTAGCTAACCTCTTCTTGCCTTTAAATTTCAGCTCCAATGTCTCTTTGCCCTGGAAGTCTTCTTGGGGTTTTCTGTTACAAGTCTCTGTCCTCACTAAGTCATAAGCTCCTTAAGGTAAAATACTATATATCCTATAAGTATACTTACTACTGTATATAGTGCTTGACACAGGGAATAGATGGATGGATGAATCAATTAGTGATTAATATTTATAGTATTATTCTAACCTAAACAGAGACAAAAGGTTACAATTTCTGCTAAAAGAGGCATATAGAAAATGGCCAATGTCAAGGCATATTATTTTTTGTCCAGGGGGTAAAATATCTGAAAAAACAACAACAAAAGGACAATTGGAAATTTTTTAATTGAAAAGAAAAGCTGCAGAAGCATTTTTTGAAAGTGAGAAATATGTTTTTGAACAAATAATTTCACATTTGTATATTATTTGTTTTCTGTGGTCAGTTCAACTCAACTATTCTTCTATTAGAATAGTTTTGCATAATGATTCAATGTTACTTATGATGTAAGAGCCTAGAATAACTAGACATAAAATTCTATTTTATTAACATATTTCTAGAATATTCCACTCAGTAGCACTTTACTTCTTTTACAATATAAAGGGCATATGCATTCTATACTAGAAATACATGGGCCAAGTTTCTATATGACCAAATAAATCACTACTGTGTTCTAGTTTGATAACTTTGTCCCTATGTAATCTTATGGATATGAAAGTATATATAGGAAACACCAAGATAATTTTTATGAAGGGAAACTAGTGTTCTCTCATGCCTTAGAGCCTTTAAAAAAGATAAAAAGAAGAAAAGAATCTTATCAATACATGTTTGCAAAACAATTGCAGTCATTTTCCTGGCTGAAAACTAAATTATTGTACATTATAGTATGCATATCTATGATAAGTAGATTACTATAGATCATTCCAAGAGGTGGAGGGAAGATTGCACTAACATTAGTTTCTCTGGTATTTGCAGGCTGTAAATTTCTTTAAATGATAGATGTAAAGATGGAAGACAGATGGATAGAAGAAAAGACAGAATCAGAGACTGGATGAGTTAGTACTGCAGCCGCACTGTCTTATTACCACAAGGCTTGCAAGCATCAAAGTCCCCCACAACCCCCACTCCCTCCCCCCTGAAATGTACCGATTTATATGAAAATTAAGATTACAAATTAAAGCCTGGCTATCCTGGAGTTTTCCAGTTCATCAGCCATCCAATAAAAATGATGTCAAGCCTGTATGCATAATTCCCAGAAGATTACTTTGTCCTTACAGCTAAGCCCTGTCCCTGATATGAAAGATCTCTATCCACTTTTATTGAAATAAAGAACTAACATCATAATCCCAATATTGAGGTATAATCTTCATTATCTCCTGACCCTCTTGAGGTTCCCCCAATCTATATTACTTCAGATTTGTTTATTTATAATCCTTATGTATTTACCTTTATTGAGATAGGATTAAAAACTGAAAAAAAAAGCTCCAAAAAATCCTTATGATCTCATGATTGAGTTTCAATTCACCAACAATCAACTAATGTGTTAGACTATTTTTTTTTTATTTAAAGTGGTTCTTATAGTTGTATAGTCTAAGCTTGAAAAGGCATTAATTGGTCCCCTGAGTGTCCCCATTTCATTAAATGAATTATTTCCAATCCAACTGGTTTGTGAATTGATAGCAGC
>NW_011888837.1:6823498-6840141 GCF_000151845.1 Pteropus vampyrus
TACTATTGGCATAAAACTGCACTGGAGTGTTTTCTTTTTGAAATAACATTTATTTTTTTATTGTAAAAGACACTTGGTTCTACCATTATTTGATATAAAGTGAGATTCGTATCATTTCGTATCATTATTTGATATAAAGTGAGATTCGTATCAGTTATTTCTTATCTGTAAACCCTTTTGTTCGTTCATTCATTCATTCATTCATTCAATGCTTTTACTTGAGCAGCTGCTATTGCTGAGATAAATCAGAAGAGAATGGAGAATAGACTGGACAGACAGAAACAGCTTATGATCATTGCATAACCTTTTTGTATAAAATATTCAAATGTAAAATCCTGTATTGGATTTATTAGCTTTATTAAAATGTTCACTCCCCAATTAGAAGAGAAGTACCTGGAACCAGTATTTATTGTGCACCTAATATTTTCTGGATATTGTTCTGGGTAATTTACATAAAATTTATTTATCTTTTGCAACAACTTTATAGTCCTTAAAGCAACCCTACAGTTATTCCTATTTTATGGCTGTTAAAATTGGGACTTTAAGATTGTTGAAGATATAGGAGAAAGAACAAGAAAGAACTGGAGGAAAGATGCAGAAAAGAAAGTTTCAGGGCTTCAAAGACAAACATTGGTGGTTACTTAGTACCCTACCCTTCATTTGCTCATAGATAGGAGACACATTTTTCCTTTCCTTTGAAAACTGTGGCCTGCAATGGAAGGACACCCCATGTAGTCCCAATTTAGATCTTCCAAGAAAAGACATAAGAATGATATTAATGAAGCAGGTTTATCCTACTAATCAGAGATTCATTTGAATTAAATGTATTCTTTGGAGGAGCAAACCAGCCAGTCATTAATAATTTAGTGTGAATTTAAAAAAAATACTCATTATCAGCTATGATGTAGGATATCTATCAATCTATCTATCATCTATCTATCTATCTATCTATCTATCTATCTATCTATCTATCATCTATCAGAAGTAGGGACATAGGAGAAAAGACATAGAAAAAGTGATATGAGCATGGGTTATTTTGAAGCAATTCTGGTCTAGGTGAGGGGTGTGCAACTTAAGCTAGAAAACAATAATACTGGATATCAGGGATGAAAGAAGAATTCAGGGTGAAAAAGTGAAAATTAATTTATGCTCTTGGCTTAGTCTAGCTCTGTCTGACATAAGACGATATGTACCATGTTCTGGAAAAGGTTTATAATTTATAAAGCTTTGAATTCTCAGGGATAAGCCATAAATTACAGGGTGATTCTAAAAGCTTTACATTCTAAGATAAGCCACTATTATGATTTTTCCTCATCAAAGATAGGAGCTTCTATTTTTTTCGTAAAACTGACCCAAAGGTTTTCCAATTAGAATTGTACTAGTATACAAAAATTTAAACTGTAAATACAGCCTTCTTTACTCAGAGTGACAAATTATTCTGAAACGACTCCCTTTCATTGTGCAAATAAAATTCCAATCAGTAATAAAAAAAATTACCCATACTTTTTTTTGGACAAGCATGAGAGGACATAAAACAAATTTCATAAACAATCTTTGGCTTTCTAACAACTAACAATTTCCTCTATTATTATACAGTCACTCTTAAACTAATTTTCTAACTCTGAATTTCTGTCATCAGCTGACAAATCACTATTTCAGGTTATTTTATAGTGCTGTTAGCTTGTGAAGGGTTTAGTTTTGATAGCGTTGCCATCCTTATAAAACAGGGTATGTGTGATTATTTAAGTATTTCCAAAGCAAATACCTTGGAGAATAACCCTAGGTATGACCTTGAATGTATGAGTTTAACTAAGCAATACTACTACCCACTAACTTAAAGCAGTTGAGACAAAGAAACTAATTAGGCACACAAAAACTGTGACGTTTCAGCCTTAAATGCTTATTGGATATAAACTAATCTACCCCCACCCCCGCCCCAGACCCCATCTCTCCCCATCATAAGAGAATAAAAATAAAGGGCATGCATGAAGTGTTGGAATATATACATCATAGATCATTGCTTTTCATACTGAGGAGTACAAGGGATACGCAGGCATGAGTAATTTTAAGAGATGCGGAATCTGTATCAACTTCCATATGTACATTTTCCTATACTAATCTGCCTCCAAGCACATCAGTAGTGTTGGTTCTCCCTTCCCTATTCCTTAACATTAATTTTTCTGCCACTTTACAAAAGAAAAGTCATACCTCTCATCCACCAGGAATCTGACTAAGTAGGGCACATTGTTCCAGACATAAAAATGTCTTTCTTGGATGCCAAAGGAGCAAATAAATTTTTTTTTTCCTAGAAGCCTCCCATATTATATGAGGGACTTCATAATTCTTCAAAATTCTTTATAACATCTATCAGTTAATAGTAAAATTTTAACTTTTGTACCTGCTTTCAGTAATAAAAGTAGGGACTTAATACTTTGCTTAGGGCTCTGGTGATGGAAGAATCAACCAGATGCTTGCCCTAATGTACTACCATAGTTTACTAAAATTTTTGAGTATTTGAAAACTTTGGTCATTTTTTTAAAAAATCTTTTACTCAAAACCATGCAAACAGGAGAACAAGTACAGTTTAATTACATGAATAATCTTATTACATATGAATGCTTTGGTCATGGAGAGCAAGAGATAAACAACTTTTATTACACTTCTTTTCTTTTTAAAGGAATATATAGTTGATTTGCTACATTTACAGAAATTCACTCCCTTCTTCATACTTCATCCTTTAAATATTCACACATATGCACACATTCCTCATTGCCAAAACATTTTGTTTTCTGGACAGCAAGGGAGAAAAAAGAAAATGACTTATTCTGTACCAGTTTGGGGATGAAAATCTCTGAAAGTAAAAATGTTAGCAATAACATGTACACATCTTATGAATTACAAGGCATTTTTTTTCTTACACTACCTCATTACACAATGAAGTTGCATTTATCTCTTTTATAAATGAAAACGGACATGCCAGAGGATATCCAGGACTAAAATTTAAGCCTTTGTGATTTCACACTCTATTAAACTATATCTCGTGAAAATTGCTCACCTTGCTAGGGACTGTGTTCTCTAGGTAAGCTTTTATAATATGCAGTTAAGATGACGACCAAACTCCCAAAGGGCAAAATCTATCTTAATTTTGGTTAGGAAAGCAATGTATGTTTTATAATGAAAGGACTTTTTCCCCAGAAATTCACAAATTTAATTCCTATGGCCACATAAGGAAACATGGTGTTAAAATAACCCTGCAAGTGTGCCTCCAAGAAATGATCTAAGATTTCAAAGCATTCGTGTCCAGAAAAAAAGTGTAAAGAAGGACTGTGATAAGTCACTTGGTCTGTTTCACTGGTTTTGGGCTGGTACTGTTAAGTTCTTAGAATGCCCAAATGGTGATAGGATATGAGGAGCTAATGACACATGAGAAGGGCATGTGATTCCAAACTGGCCTGGTATCTGGTTCTTAACCGGACAATGCAATATCTGAGCTTTTTGTTCTGGAAACGAATTAAGAAATTTTCGGCATGATTTATGAGTGTTCTCACTCTTCAAGCTTGTGCTATATACCACTATTGCCAAATTGTAACTGCTTGACTGGAATACAGAAAAAAACAGAAAGATAAAACGAGGTTAACATGTGCTAGGGAAAGAGGGGACACTGATGTGGGTGAATTGGGGAAAAGAATGGGGGGTTACAAATGACAAAAAAAGAATGTATTAAAAATAACATACATGATATAATCACCTTGTATGAAATATATGTACAATCACATACATATATCGAATGATCACACTTATGTAAAATTCTATGTGTATATATTTTATTTTTTAATTGACTATTTTTAGAGCAGTTTTAGGTTTACAAAAAAAAATAAGCAGAAAGTAGTTCCCATATGTTACCTCAACCCTTCCCATGTATGTTTATACAACTTGTTATATCTTTTGAGTATTTTTGCTTCTTTTGACAAATTAATTTAAATCTGGAGGGTATCAACATGAAAAAAACGCCTTGCAAATTACCTTTATGAGGAATTCAATGCCTTGTACTAGTCAGTGATTTTCAGATGGCAGTATGCAAAACAGTCACCTGGAGGTTTGTTAAAAATATAGGACTCTTGATTTTGTAAATTTGAGCTAGAGTCAAAGAAACTGACTTTTAAACATAGCATCTGGGTGATTTTGACACAGTAGGTCCATGAACTATATTTTGAGGAACTCTGGGCTAGAAAATCTTATCCACTGATTAGAAATCTCTCTTGAAAGTGTTCCCCACACCGCCTCCACTGAAATAAAGATCTGATGGTACAATTAAAAAAAAAAAAAAGATTGTGTTCATTTTCAAATGTTGTGTCAAATGTTAACGTGGAAAAAATTCTTAGTGACGGGGGTAATCTATGGACCAGTGAACACAACAAATTCTCATATACCATTCACTTGTTTGGAAGTCAAAAGTGAAGAAATATTATCAAAGCATTCTAATATAATAAAAGATGTAATGTCAATTATTGTTGGTACATTTTTAAACACTGTATATGTTTTTTGTTGTATACATTTTGATGAAATCTATGAGATTTTTATTGAAATTATTAGGCCATTGACCTTATGTGACAAAATTCCAAAGATGAACAGGATTTGTGTGTATATTTTTAAGAAGGGGGTTTTGAACTATTCAGGATCTAATCCAAATCCCCCAAAAGGCTAGTTACAAGTGTGGCGGGACTGCAGTTCCAGGGCTGGAGCTGAGCTTGACCTTACTCAGTCAAAGTGTGGTTCCTAGACCAGCCACATCAGCACTGTCTAGGAACTAGTTAGAAATGCAGACACTTAAGCCCCACCTCAGAACAACTGAAACAAGATCTGCATTTTTAACATGATCCCCCAGATGACTCATCTGCATGTTAAAATTTGACAAAACTTCCTTTCAGCTACTTCAGAGTCCTGATCCTTTCCAAATTTTCCGAGCTTTGGACTAACATGCAGCACTGCTTCCTACTTCTCCCACACATCCACATGCCCCATTATTTTAGATGATTACCTCTTGCCCCTGTTCTTATCTCCAAAAGGGAAAAATCACACAAATTCTAACTAGGTAACGCACAGGTTTCATTGACAAGTTTCTCCCTTTTAGCCAAAGAAACTTTTTATCTTGATGATTAATATTTCTGAACAATTTGCTGATAGACCTGAGCCCACATGGTAGTTTCTTTAAAGGGGCGTGGGTCATTTTCTGTAGCTAGAACAAAGGTATTCACTATTAACTATCTTACATGCTGGTTTCAGACTTGCTTTGGCCACTCTAGGACTGTATTTAAGTGAAAAGCAGGCAGTCCATAAAGAAAACAATTCGTCCTGTGTAAAAAGAACAATGTTATTACAAAAAGCAATGTCACAGGCTACCACAATTTCAGTGTTATAGAAAGCTACTGCCGCTGCTAAATCAATGTTATTACCCTGAACCACTTGGGAACATGCTAATTTATACCCAGAGCAATATTAGTATTACTGTTTATTTTACTTTCATTATCTAAATAGGCACAGTCCAAACTAAGTAGGTTGCTACAATTCTACCTTCTCTTGGTATGAGACTGGGGAAAAGGATATTATAGTAACAAAGATAAGCAGCCAATACTTTTAGTAAATAACACTGTAAAAGTCAGATTATCATTTCTTATTTTCCAATCACTCCAATTCCTATCATCAAGTTATAGAGACAGTAATGTGCCTGGAGATGAAGAGAAATCATTCAGGTAAGCTGAGGCTACTCCTTCTGTTTCTCCATCTGCTACGCTGTTAACACGAAGACATATTGACAGGGGCTCAAGGAAAACATGGAATATTTCATCAGTAAGATTATGCTACCCTAGAGACAGATGTTACAAAGCTGCAATATTTAAAAATAAAGAGATAAACACATGCTTGAGGGGAAGGAATAAAACCCTTTTAGAGTTGTGAGAAAAAATCAAAAAGAAAAAAAGATGGAAAGATAGATGAGAGGCAGCATGTGTGAGTAGGTCAAGAAAGGTTCTGTGATGGCAGGCCTCAAACTTCCTTGGCTCCCGTGCAGCAGGTCTCGTGTCCAGGTGTTCCATCATGATCCCAGGAGGATATTTGGAAGGTTGTGTTTGCACAGGAAATGGCAAATCCTAACTGTGTAGGAAAGAGACTTTTATATCTGCCTCAGGCAGTTATTTACCATTAGGTAGGCATTCTTAGAGTACATTGTAGTAGATCTATAAGAAGTGCTTAGCAGGGCTGATTATGATTACAGAGAACAGATTTATCTCTTGTCCTCAGATGGTTAATGTCAAGGCTTTGACCTAAAACCACATATACCAGTTTTCATAAAAACTTAAACATGAAATGCTATATACTATGGCAATTCACATTCAGTGAATATAAAAATAACATTAAATAATGATAACTCTAGACTTTTCTGGTGACTTACATTGCAGAGGTCAAAGTATTTTGTTTTCACTTATTTTTACTGGAGAAAAATAGTAAACCAGGATTATAATGGTGGGTTACATAAATATTTACAAATGACATAAGTTGCCATGTATTAAGTTAAAACTTAACATTTCGAAACAGCAGATTCTCCTTTTTTGCTATAGTTTTCACATTTTTCTAAATAAAATGCAAAGAATGGCAATAGGGAAGTGAAAGGAATTTTGGCTTTGAATTCAAATAGACTTGGGTTCAGATCCTAGATATCTACTTTGCTTTTTTTCAGCTTCAGTTTCCTCATCTATAAAACAGGGATAATACCTACCTCCGAAGGTTGCTGAGAGGATTAAAGATATTATTAATCAAGGTCCTAACACTGTGCCTGAACAATATAGGTACTCAAAAAATGGTAAGTTATGTCATTACAAAAAAACCAAAAGAACAAATTGACACAAGTACATCAGACATTCCAATTTAATTACTGGTTGTCCTTTTCTTAAAATCTCCAAGTTCTGACTGCATAGTAGAAGCCTTTATCACTTTCTCAGACTGGGAAGGAGAATACCTCCTCAAGAAAGGGGAGGGTATGACAGAGAATGAGTTCCCAGAACAAGGAAGAGGAAATAGAATACTTCTATCAGAGAGGAAAGGGAGAGGAAGAGGACACACAGTCTGACTTGATGATCCTGACTATACCCTCAAGAAGGAAAACCCAGATAAATAATAAACTAAACTGAAATCAAAGGAACTTCAGGAGTTTACCCTGCTTCTTGTTTGGCATTCTAGGAAGAACCACCTTGAAAGACAACCACATCCAACATAGGACTACTAAAAACAGAATAAAATGGCAGCATGGTGTGAGTAGGTCAAGGAAGGTTCTGTGATGGCAGGCTCTTGTGCAGCAGGCTCTCGTGTCCAGGTATTCTGTCATGATCCCAGGAGGGTATGTAGAAGGTTGTTGCTGAGAGTGAGAAGCCTTTGGGGTCACTGTAAGATGACCTCAGAACAGATGCTGCAGAGCAGACAGGCTAAGCCAGGGCTCACAGGGCAGACGTGGCTGAGACACAAGGACCTGCAATGCTGTTGAGAAGTGGAAAGAGAGCAAGTGAGGAGAGGACTACAGGCTTTGACCACTCTGAAAAAATAAAATACTGGTTTAACAAATGACAGACATTAGCAGAAGATCAAGGTACCAGTATCCAGTTTAGACTAGATATATCTCCATGGAAGCCAATGAGAATTCACATGACAGAACAAAGATCCACACATGGATCTGGGGCTTTCTCCCCTCCATGCTGTGAGGACACATGAACTTTTCCTGAAAAGAAAAAAAAATAAAGAGCCATTTCTGACAGAAAGGGGTGGGAGAAGAACACTCAAAGACAGCTCTACCCTAAAGATCCAATTTTAAACCTAAAGAAACCAAGATACTTTTGTTTGCCATCTTCAAGTCCTATCCCATTCTACTCCACTCAAAAATTTTCTAAAGAAATGAAAGACCTTTTTAGTTCTTGATAAGCTACATGGAATGTATCCAATTCTGTATGTCATATTTTCTTTCTGTGAGGCCTGGGGATGAAACCTAAATACCCATTATGTCTCTTTATTCATAAGTTTAAAGTATCCTAATTATATTAGGTAATAAGTAGTACTTTATATATATTTTCTCTCCTTTTATTTTACTGCATAGGTAATTTGGGAGGTTCCTTCCTTCCTTCATTCATCCAATGAACATTTACTGAGTACCTACCACGAATGAATAAAGTTCTAGGAGTTTAAGATAAATGAGACATGGACCCTCTATCTTTAGTAAGGTAGAACAGTTTGTGTGCTATCGAATGGAATATATGTTAAAGAAAAGCTAGTAGAGTACTGCTGCCCATTACTGAATAACTGCAAAGAAAAGAAAACAAAACTGAACCTTACAACTGTAAAGATGCATTGTCTTTTCCCATCTATCAAATGCATACAGAATAAGATAAAGTTGACTATTATGCACAGAGCAGTTAAAAAGCATTTCTGTACAAAATCATAATTACAGAAAAGTTGGTTTCCAGAATAACAGTAAGTCAAGTTGCTGGACAGTCAGAGAGGCATATAATACAAAATATAATTTTTTAAAAAGTATATTTGCTATAATGAATAAGGAATAAGATGTAGGATATGCAATGAAGAGAAATAGGGAAGAAAGATCACCATCATTATCTTTTCCAATTTGTTGCAAATACTGTTAAGATAGGCATGCAAAATGAGTTATATAAACAACAGAAATTGTATTGCCATTTTAGTTTTCTCAGTAAATATTGCCTGATAATTTTAAGACATTAAATATAAAAAGTCAAATAACATTGCAATAAATGCCCTGGGATAGTTTGCTATTTAAGGGTGTAGAAATTATTCATAAAGTCTTTTTAAAATATGAATATTACAGCCCTAATTTATGAGTTTATAAGTTCAAATATTTACATTACTAGGATTCCTGAAAGGTGGGCAATGGAAGCCTGAGAAATACTTTGTTATCATGACTTTATGAACACAAAACAGAATTTTATGGCTTTGCTTTTTAAAAAAATCCTATGATGATCTGAGGATATTAATCTATAGAGATAATATTATAGAATGTTTTCAGAAAGGCTTTTACTTGAGCTCTATCAACCACTGCCATTCATAGTATTTTTACTATCCTCTCTTCCTTACCTCTTCTACCATAAAGCTCATTAGATTTTATATACCAGAGCAGAGTACATAATTTAGGAAAAACCTCTCCTTTTATCAGTTACCTCTAACAAATTTGGTATTTCAGGCATCCTAAATGTACAACACACACTGATGGAAAAGTGACATTGTTAGAGATTATAAATAATTCAACAAATGGTATCTATCTGATTAGTATTTCAAAACATATTTTCTCTCTTCCCAACCCCCTCTTTATTTTCTTAGAGAGCAGTTGCATTTGAAATCTATGGTTTCTGGCATATCTAGGGTAAGGTTATACTGGGAATTTACCAGACCTGTCAGTCTCTAACTTTCCTCCATATTTCATTATATCATTCCAGTTATAATTAGTTGTCTGGTAAAATTAAGAACAGTCTATTTCAGTGAATGCTCATGTGAACATTTAACAACTTTTTGTTAGGATGACAGCTTAGCGACAGAAAGAATAAACCAGAAAGGGAGAGTCACTGAAGTAACCTTGGTTAACTCAATATTGCCAGCTCAGTGGAAAATTCTAAGATTTTGCTTTTTTTTTCTTTTTTGTTATTAATCATCAAGCACACAGTTCTTGTCAGGAGATAAGCATCAGTTCAATGGCATTCCTGCTTCAACTAGCATGTTTTGAACTGACCTGTCTTCATGGCTATGGCTCCCTAGAAACTTGGCCATTGATGAGCGTTGATTCAGCTGAATGCTTTGACATTCAGCTTGTCAGTGAAAGCTATTTTAATCATTAAGATGCACTCCCTTCCACGACTGCAAACTGTTGCTGCTCATATTCTATCATTTGAATACTGTAGAGAAGAAAAGAACCTGAATGGTTACTATTACTACAAATTATATTAAGAGCTAAAATTACCCGATATTTTAACTGTGCCAGGTATTGTGCTAAACAATTTACAGAGACTGTTTCATTTAATCTTCACCATCATGGAGTCTCACTATCTGATTCTGATCCCTGTTCTCCATCTATGATCTGTATAACAGGTGGCCCTCATGTGTAAAATGGAATAATAGTACCTATTTCAGAAGGATATTATGAGGATTAAATGTCACAACTCATCAACAGACCTTAGAATAGCACTTGTAACAGAGTTCTCAGTATTAGTAGTAAATTTTATTAGCATTTTGTAGATGAAGACACCCAATCTCTTCATCAACTGCCCTAGTCACCATCACTTCTAACTTCAACTCTCCCTCATGCCCAGACCCAAAGGAAGAGAGAAGGGAAAATGAAAAGTGGTTTTCTTTCAGGACTTTTTTTTCTGTAGGTATCTAACTGCACAAGAGGGAGCACCACAATTGTGGCATGGTAACACTTTTTTTTATGTTTTCCTAGTCTTTCTTCACAGTAGCCTTTTCCCATTCAGGCAATTAATATACATACCAGTAAATCCCTGTTGAATGGGATGGAGGTAAGGGATGATAACTGAAGCTTTAGAAGTTTGGGGGATGTTCAGAGTAGAGGGATTTGTACATTTGTACATTGAGATTTCTTCCAGAATTTAATGAGAGGCATAATAAAGTTAGCAAGGTGGCAGAATTTGTTTCCTATGCCCAAGATTGTGCAAGAGCAGAAAATATGTGTGACTAAGCAGACAACCCTAGCTAGTCTTACAGAGTTTTCTGTGCCATATTATGGAGCAGCAGAATGATGCTGTGCCCCTAGCTGGGCACAGAAGCTTAACTTTTCACAGTCTCCAGCATCACAAGGACTGCTTCCCAGTGTGATCACACAACTATGCTGTATGGTTACTGGAACTCATTCCTCTTCCTCCTGGGCACACAGCTAAACTACATTTCCTAGCCTCACCTGCAGTTATTTGGGGAAATGTGACTGCCTTTTAAAACCTATAGAACCCCTATGTGCATTCTCTTCATCTGCCAAGCCGAATGTATATGAACCAGCGGAGGACACACGATTCTAAAAAATGGCAGAATCACTGAATCAGAGATTCCTAACCTGGAATCCATTAAAAGAATTTCAGAGAAGTATGACCTTGGATTTTGAAGAAAAGAAATTCTGTATTTTCACCAACCTCTAACTGAAATTTAGCATTTATTTCAATTATGAATGTAGGCACCAATGCACAGTAGTATTAGCAAAACTTATGACTTTGTCACCAATAAAAATCATGGGAATATTCATGTTATATTACTGTATGGAGTATCTCAACATATCATTTACACTTAAATTTTCTTGGAAATAACAGTAATTACTGGACCCACTGCTAATTTTTTTTTTATTTCATATGCTAATAAAGAAGTACATATATAACAAATTTGTTTTAAAATAGTTTGATAACTATAGTTCAATAAAACTGGTTTCCTTTGTAATCCTATATGATTTTTATGCCTTTTAAAGTTAGTTTTCTGAGGAGGATACTTTAGGCTTCACCAGACTGCCGTAAGAGGCTATGGAACAAAGCAAGTTAAAACCATCTGTTCTAGATGTATTCCTAAATGACTTAATGGAGTAGGGTCCGTCTTTCCTTCTTTCCTCCACATCCCCACCACACAGCTGACCTACATTAGAATGTGGTATGAAAAACGAGCTTTCGTTGTGTTAAGTTATTGAGATCTGGGGGTTATTTTTTAGAAGTTAGCCTATGCAGACTAATACCCTTGCTACCAAAATGGCCCAACACATGATGGGGAGCACTAGAGACTTGAAGAAGATCCAGAAGTGAACCGTGAGGACCAAAAGTTAGATGAGACCAATAATGAAGTCTCAGCAAAAATCAGCCTGGAAGGAAAGTGGTGATGCTCAACGCAGGAAACATCTCCTTCAACTTAGACATAAAGTTCAATTATAGTAATATAAAGAAACATTTCAATTATTCCTGAATTTATACATTTGTACACTGAGATTTATAACTGCCACACAATTATTTTCTTATTTATTATTTCTCTTCCCTATGAGGGTGACAATGTTTCTTTCTCATAGCCAATACTAAGTCCTTTTGAATTCATATATATGTGTACACACACACACACACACACACACACGAGTATGCAATCTCCAATTAGTTCTGTTATACTTAAAATAATCCTCCTCAGCTAGAATTTAACACTAAAAAGAAGCCCTAATAACCACAAAGATGAGATGAGATCAATATTACATAAGTCCTTCCATATAGGAATATGAAAGTTAATTTTTAAAAAGGCTTGCTGGTTTAAATAAAATAGTCTTTTCAAGGCAGTTTTAAATTTGAAAACAGTCCTCTCAAGGCAGTTAAGTTTTGTTTAATTTTACCTTCCTCTTTTAGACTGTTCTGTCTTTAACTTAACTTTAGATCAAATGAATCTATCATTATGAAACCTTTGGGTTGTTAAAAGTCAGATGCAAAGACTCCTCTGAGGATGGACTCTTTCTAACCCTCAAAAACTTACAATATCTAAATTTTTGTAACCTATGGAACAATAAGTGAATGAAAAAAGAAAGATTAGTATGCTATACAGTTTGAGTTTCAGCATTAAAATATGTAAAAAATATAGTTATTCTTAAATGCTACATAATGTAAATATCAGCTCTAAGTCTTATGCCTGGCAAATAAAAAAATTTTTTATGAGTAAATTAATCAAGCAGCATTTATTTTTATTATATGCAATGTCACTCATGACTAGACTTTGTTAAGAGAAAGTTGTTGCCTTTTTCACATGTAAGGGTAAGGCAGACTAGGATCAGAAATTAAGGTTTCTAAATTGACATTACTGGCCCTTGAAATTCTTAAGGTGTTACAAAGTTCCTTGACGGAAGTTGAAAAATCTTTTAAACTGTTTTTTAGTGGCTGCTTAGTGTTAGTGTGTATTGGGAAGTATAACTGTTTTTGTCCTTTAGCTTTTCATTCATGGTAATTTTCACACATTCCAAACAATAAAGAACAGCAAGCATAATGAACTTCCCAAATACCTACTATCCAACTTCAATTATCATATCCTGCCATTCTTATTTTATCTATTTCTCCTTCCCCAACACTTTTTTTCTTTTTTGCTGAGTATTTTAAAGTAAATCCTAAGCACCAAATTATTTCCTCTCTAATTATTTCAGTATGTACCTCTGATGGATAGGGACATTTTAAAATGCAATACTATAATACCAATGAGCTCATCTAACAAGATTATTAACAATTCCTTAACAGCATACAGTCTGTGTTCAAATTTTGCCTGGCTATCTCAAAATGTCTTATATTTGGTTTATTTAAATCAGGATCAAAACAATGTCCACAATGACTGCATTTGGTCGATATATCTCTAAAGTTTGTTTTAATAAATTCCTCCTCCCCTTTTTAAAAATGACATTTATTTGTTGAAGAAACCAGGTTATCTGTTCTGTAGAAATTTGCTTTTTCTGGATTTGACTGTTTGCATTATGGCATAGTTTAACATGTCTGTCTGTATGTATATATAATTTTCTTTTGGCAAAGAATATTTTATAGGTGTTACTGTGCACTTCCTACACTTCCTTTTGCATTAGGAGGCACGGCCAGTGAGGTGATGTGTCCGTGGGGGACACTGTCTGGGTCCACCTCCATTTAGTAATGTGACACTTGAGCAGTGACTTTAAGTGTTGTCAGTCTGATCTATCATTATAAAGTGCTCTAACTTTCACCTAATAGTATTAGCTACTTATGACTAGTTGGCTAGATCTATTATTTCATCAGGAGTTGCAAAATGGTGACTTTATAATTCGATAACTGTTTCTGCATTTGTTAGCTGTAATTCTATAAAGAAATTTCTTCCATCAATTATGTGGTACCCTGAAATAAAATTCATACCAAAAAGGTAGGATAAACGCTTGTTATCTTTCACTGAATTTAATCTATTTTTACCATATAAGTTGAAGTCCTGTTAACTTCCTATGTGAACAATGAGTTTCCCCTAACCCAATCTATACCCCTCCCCAAAATCACCAGGTGGTTTTCACTGTGAAACCTAAAAGAACTAGAATGGGATGGGATAGCATGCGATTGGACAGGCCGAGATATGGTGCAGGGGTTTGGGGTAGGAAGAAACTGGGTCAGGGAAGAGAGAATACCTTAAGCACGCTCTAGGAGGTGGAATCTGAGTCTTCTGAGCTGTCCTGGACATCAGTGTTCTCCGTAGATTCGCTGGGTTCCTTGCTGTCACTCCCACTACTGTCAGCGGCCGGGTTCTTTTCTTCCTGACCGGCCTCTTCAGAACCAGGAAGTGTGCTGCCCTGGGTCTCCCGGTTCCCCTCGGAGCCCAGCAGCACATACTCGCCCTTCTTCACCTCCGGCTGCCGTCTCAGCTCATCTGCCATGTGCGAGAGATCCCGCTTCATAGCATAAGCATCTTCCCCATCTGCATAATATTTGGGTTCTACCTCGCTAATCTGAAAGTTGAGGGTGTTAGAATACAGGTGTAAGGCTGCCCGGTTACTCTTCCTGACGTGCAGTGACACATACTTGGCACCAAAGTTCTCTATCATGGCCCGGGAGGCCTGGTCCATCAGCTTCTGGGCCAGGCCGAGGCGCCGGTGTGAACGTTTCACGGCCAGTGAGGTGATGTGTCCGTGGGGGACATCGTCTGGATCCTCCTCCATTTTGGCCAGGACGTAGCCCACAATCTTCCCGTCCTCGTCCTCGGCGATATAAGAGAGCTGGGGCCAAGAAAGGCCATGGTAGAAATAATATTTCATCTGGTAGTTCTCGGGAAGGCAAAGGAGGTTGCAGTGTTGCATGTTCATCAGGTCGTCTGGCCCAGCATTGCGGATGTTCATGACGGCGGTGGTCGAAGAGCCGTAACGGAGGAAAACGCTACTGCCAAGCGCAAGGAGGACTGCGTCAGGGTCTTGAGTCCAGGGGGCCAAAGCCGCAGCGCAGGCGGTGCGGTGGCGACCAGGCGGAACGACCGGGAGGCGGAAGGGGCCGTATTAAGATGCGGCTTCCGGAAGTGCGCCACCTAGTCCCAGCCAATGAGGTTTTCATTCACTGTGCGTGTGCGTGCGCAAGGCTTAGGGGTTGGGGACGTGGAGTTCACTAAGCCCTAGTTGGCTTTAAACATAGTATTTTGTCCGTGCCGTCATTATTGTTTTCTTTGAGTTTTAACTTTTTAATTTGGATACATCTGGATAAATTTTCACTGAATGAAGCCATGTAACCAGAATTTAGATCAAGAACCAGACTATTACATGCACCACAGAAGCCCTCACTCACATCCCTTTCCATTCCCAATACCCCCATGTCCTGAGTAAGAACTAAACTTCTAACCTTCTTTATATAAATGGAATCATAGTGTATATATTCATTTTGTGTCGAGATTTTTCTGCTTAATATTGTTTCAGCTAAGTTGAGAGTTCTTCAAACTCTTGTTGGATTATCCATGGTCTAAATATATCACTATTTATTCATCCATTCCACCGTTGATGGCAGTTTGTATTATTTCCAGTTTTAGAATAGTATAGGTAGTGCAGCTAAATCTTCTAGAACATATCTTTTGTTGACATACGCATATCTAACTAGGATTAGACTTAGAGTCAGAAGATAAGACATTCAACTTTCAAAAATACCGCCAAGCAATTTTCAAAAGTGGTTGCTCCACATTCTCATCAACATTTGGTATTTCTCCATCTTTTTCACTTTAGCCGTTCTTGTGTAGGAGTAGTGGTATTACATTGTGATTTTATTTCGCATTTCCCTGACGAATAATGAAAATGAACACCTCTTTACGTGCTTATTAATTTTTATGTTTATTTAAGAAGTTTTTCTCAAGTCTTTTGTTCATTTTTCTATTGGTTTGTATGTCTTTCTCATTAATGTTTAAGGAGTGTGTGTGTGTGTGTGTGTGTGTGTGTGTGTGTGTGTGTGTATTATACATATATATGGATATGTCCATATATATCCCATTTACCATTTACCCAGAGAATACTTGCCAGCAGCACTTGTGGCTGTAGCATTTACCCCGAGATAACGCAGATTACAGTCCTAGCCTTACACTCAAAGTTTGCCACAAAATATCTTGTTTTCATTATTTTCGCATCGCTCTAGTATGTCAATAGTCTTTATGAACAAATGACATCATTCTATTTATAGCATTCTGGTTTCAGTAGTGGTATTTCCATTTATAAAATATAGTAGTTCTCAACCGCTAAAAATGCCAATTCCTAGAAAACATAGCATTCCTACGTGTGATGTTAAATTCACGCTGGCAGCAAGATGTACTTTTTTTCTGAACGTGAAATAGGATGTGCGCGCGCGCACGCACACACACACACACACACACACCAATATTCTGGATATGACTCCTTTGTCAAATATATTTGTACAAATAACATTCTACTCTATTGTTTGATTTTTCACTCTCTAAACGGTGATTTTTGACACCAACTAGGAATTTTAATATAGTACAATTTGTCCAGTTTTTAAATTTCATAGTTAATGCTTTTTGTGTCCCATTTAAGAAATCTTTGACTTCAGGGTCACAGAGACATTCTTCTGTGTTTTCTCCTGAAAACATTA
>NW_011888837.1:6840191-6845798 GCF_000151845.1 Pteropus vampyrus
AAATTTCATAGTTAATGCTTTTTGTGTCCCATTTAAGAAATCTTTGACTTCAGGGTCACAGAGACATTCTTCTGTGTTTTCTCCTGAAAACATTAGAGTCTTATATTTAATGTTTAGATATGAAATCCATTGGAATTTATTTTTGTGTATGTTGTGGATAGAGGCTCAGCTATTTTGTGTGTGTGTGTGTGTGTGTGTGTGTGTGTGGGTGGGTGGGTATTCTATTTATCTAGCACCATTTACTGAAAAAAATCACTTTCTCCACTATATTGCATTGTTGTCTCTGTCATAAATCATAAGTTGCATTTCTAGATATATTTTAAATTTTTCATGCCATCTAGATAAAGCAAGATTTGTGGTATTTTTTTTATTAATGTCATCTTTTTCTTTATTCTTAAAATATGATACTATTAAAGTCCAAGAGGTATTGGGTTGGTCCTTGTGTGATCTCCAGTACTTTGGGGGACACAGAACTGAGCTCCTAGGAATGTGAAAGCATCATCTAAAAAAGCTAGCAGCAACTACTGTGTCAAGTTCAAAGGCCCAAGTCAAACCTGGCCACATTCATGGATGTCTGGTAGGCCTTGGGCTCCAGCTCTTGGGAAAGGATGGAGATGGAAACTGTTTGGAGAGGAAAATTGAGCAAAAGAGGTCCCAGAACCAGAAGGGTCTGGAGGGAGAAGTGGTCTAGGCAAAGGATAGCGATCGTCCTCTCTTTTCTGGTAGTACCTAAGTGCAGAGGAACATGACCCCAGTAAGGGGCCAAAGTAGGTAGTAGCTACTTGGATCCCATAGGGAAAGGGGGTACTTCTTTGTTAGTGGGGAGAAGTCACATTTATTAGCATCACTTGTACATAAGCTGACTATTTATATATCTTATATACAAACTTCCTTTTCAATTTCCTAGCATATCATTACCTGGGGACTCAAACTCCAAAGTTTATTCTATTGTAATTAGGTAGTCTTTTGTCTTATATTATGTTGTACACTAACACATCTAGCATATGTATGCAGCACTCTTTCATATGAGTATACGCACGCCTTTATTAGCTAAAGTAGTCTAGAGACGTGTGATTTGTGAAACAGTTTTACTAGCCACTATTTTTTGTTGTAATTTAACAATTAGATATGTTTTTATTAATATGTTTTTAAGATAAGATTTTAGCTCCTTGATATTTTGATCAACTCTATACATTGGAAGTTATTTCCCAGTATTATTTCCACTCAGAAAATTTTATGTTATACCTCACTTCATGGATATCACTCTTTAAGGTGATATCACTCTAAAAGCCTAATCCTGAAGAATCAGTTGATTCTTCTATAAAGTCCTTCTTTTAAAAAGCATAGGCTACCAAAATTTGAGTACATCATGTTCTTCAATAGGAACATTGTGTCTTTATTGGCTTTCTAGAATAGAGACTTGACAAATGGGACAGATATAACAAATAGACCACCTTAGAAGAACTCAAATTCACATATTAATTATTTATCTGTTATTTGTGCTGTTAGCTCTTCTGTTTATCCTTCTCATTCCGTGAACCATGAAAGCAAGGTAAAGAAGATCCTTGGGCCCAAACAAATTTCAAAAGAAGAGACACCCTATTAACTAGTAAGTTTTGTTTGTTTGTTTTAGGTTATTTAATTTTAAATCTGAAACCTAATCTTAGAGTAAGGCAACAGCAAAAAGAGTTTTCAGACAACCAGTTGGTCCCAGAAAGGGGAAATGGCATTTGTCTGCAGTGTGAGCCAAAACATTTCCATGCCTAAGTCATTTGGAGAGCAGTATAACAGCTATGTTATAAGGGAATTTTATGATATGTAACAGATCATCAATAACTGAACAAATAAACATTTTTTTATACCTACTGAGATGATAAATTCTCATTATTTTCTTCATTGTCCATAATCATAAACAACACCAAAAATTATAACTTCAGGCATACGAGTTAGCAAGAACAGGTAGCAAAGAAAAATTTTCTACTTTCTCACGTTACTGCTTGCATATCCTAAACCAACATTTTTTTTTTCTGGCCATTGACAGGGCATAGATACATAAAACATGAGATTAATAATTTTGAAAACTAAATAGTTTTTGAAGTTAACATTGGATTTGAAAAGTGGGCAGTGGCTATAAGTCATGAAATTCTCCTTGCATTGAAACAGGAGCAAAGAAGTTGGGTTTAATATAAGCCCAGACTTCTCTGTTTTCAGAGAAGTATCAAATTACATATTTTGTTAAGTTAACATTAGAATGTGATTGTGTCTTTAGGAGTGCTGGACTGTGTGGGAAATAACCACAGTCAGGAAGTGCTAACGACCAAAGTGGAGGAAGCCTCACTCAGAATAGCCACTACAAGCAAGGACTGAGTCAGGTTAGAATGGACTCATATAACCATTGGGCCATTCTGTGTTCACACCTAAAACAATTCCTTTTTCCTCAAAGTATAGAAATATATGAGCTTATGATTACCAAGAAGACTTAATGCTGGGGTTCTCTAGAAGGTTTGTTTAAAAAAAGGGAAAAGCCTTTTTGGCTTCTGTGACAAAGGTCTTGGCTCTGGGATGTTAGTTCTAATTAGATTCAAAAAAGCTTTAGATTAGAAGCAACTCCAATATGCTATGTAAGCAATAGCTAGCTATATACCCAAGAGAGTGGATGTTTGTGGACTTTGGGTGGGCCTCAGGACTGAGACTTTTTTTTTTATCCAATTAGATGACCTCACTCCTGTTCCTATACATATGTAATGTCCCAAGTAATGAATCTGAGACATGCATTACCATATATTCTTTACAATCTTTATAACAGGCAGTAAGATTTAAGTATTTAATCTTCCAATTAGGGAGTGGCTAACAGAAGGGCAGCAAGTCTTGGACAAGGGCGGAGTTTCCAGTATACAAATGGTTATCTAAATCCCTTTACGAATGTGGGAAAACAAAGAAAGTCTTTCGTTATAGCCTCAAGGAATTTGGGTCAATGTAAATTCAGGTATGTTCTGCTCTGGAGTTGTATTGGAAAATAAAACAAATTAGAACAAAAATTCACTGCCGTAATATAGTAGTATGTATGAAGCAGGATAGCAAGGAGACAAGTTTGGGAATCACGGAAAAAGAAGGTAATGCTGTATTATGTGCTGCTTGGAGATTTGTTAAATCATGAACATCTCTTCTATGTTTCTTGCATTACCAAATGGATGGAAATGTGAGAGATTATTTTCAAGCTTTTTCTTGAAGTAAACAGATGATTCAGCATTATAATCAGCCTAGAGGGTGGGATGTAAGCAATCATTGTTAAGGATCATTTTGCCTGTGGGAGAAGAGCCTGGGAAGGCTTCAGAGAGACATAACATTTGCTTTGATTCTTCCTTATATTTTCAGATTTGGCTAGCATATCCTCTATTCTGGGCAGTCTTTGTTATGGCGCGAACAATTCTAAGACCCACGGAGCCAAATGAGATTAATTATGAGCCTTTATTAGCCGGCCGGTGACTGACTGCCATGCAGGGTTTGAGGAGATCAGCCCCGGGGTTTGACAGTGAGGCAGTTATAAAGCCTAGAACAAGCAAGCAGATTACGGAAGCGGAAGTTGGCCATTAGCACAATACATCACCTAGTACCACACCCTGGTTAACAAGTAAGTGGATTACAAAAGCAGACATTGGCCATCTTCATATCTTATACAGTACACCTCCTAAACCACACCCGAGCAAGTAGGACAACTTCTGGTATCTAAAGATATTTCTTCCCTGCAGCTGACTTAGCTAGTTGGCTCACTTGAAAATTTTCCACCCTTAAGATCTTTGATACTCTTCCCCCTGGAAAAAATGAACTACTTTGTGTGTTCTTCTCAATCACGTCTATGCTATATGTTTACCATATACTTTAATTTCTACCTTCTTTGTTTCTTGAAGATTTGACCCTGTCTTATGAAAATAGTTGTTTTTCTAGAGACTAGTAAATTGCATGCTGCATAGTGGGCCTTGAGTGAATGCTTATGTAATAAATATGTAATGAGATATAAATATATTAAGACAAGCTAAGTAAATCCTTTTGTTATACAATCAAAATAAATTGTATGATTATAGTACATATTTTTGTATAATGATGTCCATTATTGTTGCTTAAAGTGTCTAATATGATGGTACTTACTTATGCTACATCACTTTCTATACTTAGCATTAGTTTCTAACCAGCTACATTATGTACCAAATGCTACAATGTCTAGGCTACTCAGAGATTTGCATATCATTCTCATTATACAAAAGACAAGTAAATTGAATATAATTTAGCAACCAGACTACACCTCTAAATTTCTCTTTAGGGCCTTGGGAAGTGGATTGGCCATTTTTGTAATTAATGTTCATTTCTGACCCTTCACCTACAAACTGTTTCCCTGACTCACTTGCCAACCAGGTAGATTAGATTCATGGGAGGTCAGGCATGGGGGATGGGGGTGTGAGAAGGAAAGGATGGGAGAAGCCAGGGCAGTATCTCCCTGCAGTGGTTGGTTTCCTCTGTGGTTTCAGCTCCCCACTAGACGGCCTCTGCTGAGTTCTAGTTTCCCCACCAGGCAACCATGGCTCCTACTCTCTGGTAATAAGACTTTTCCCTTTTGTCCCTCTACCCCTGGAAGCAGTAGTGGCTTCTTGCAGTTGGTAATCTTTTGGTTGCTTCCCTGTTGGCTTCTCAGCTCTTCCATCACTCATTACTTGTGTACTAAATCCCCTCATTTAAATTACCTAGAGTGGTTTCCTGGCTGGTCTCTGTCTGATAGGAATTATAGTACTTGCTTGGTTTTAATGTAAATTTAAATTTCATATTGTTTTCTCAGTGTGATATGCAGAACCTAAGTACTACATCCATTAGTGGATGATAATAAGGCAAAATATTCAGAGACAGTCATAGATTCACTGTTCTCCATGTGAGAAGAGAAGATATTTTTAAATTTATAGAATTCCTGCTGATGGAGATACCAGAAACCTGTTCCATCAGATCCATACTATTTCCACGTAACTTTCTCATTTGTCTCAAAGGAAGTCAAGCACTACAAGACCTTCAGAGATCATCAGAAGTCCCTGGTAGTATGGTATCAGCAGCAATTTGTATGTAAGCTCAAAAACATTATTGCATGGAAATAGATGTGGGATTGAAAAGTAACAATAGAGAGGGAATGATGACTGGAGACGCTGTTACATTTAAAGAGAAGCAGTGACTAAGAAATCATGCTGGATATTCTGAGAAAAAGCTTGTCTTTCATTCTTGATTCAATCATTTTTTTAGCTGTGATCTTGGGCAGGCCACTTAACTTGGCTAGTCTTTCACTTTTCTACTATGGAAGATGGAAATCTATATACCAACCCTGCTACTTTGTTTTGAGAATGAAATAGGATAATATATGAGAGCTTCATGCAAAGGGTTAGTATCATTATCAAATGTATTATTTTATAGAAGAAGTTGTCTTGAAGCCCCAAACATGCTAATAGAAATACTTGAGGAAAACAAAAATTGGGGGCAAGGTAAAGGAAATGCAGCAAGTGCAGAATAGCAGAAATTAGGAATAGGCTCAAAATAATTAGATTAAGAAAAGTAGTACTGGAATGATAAAAAAAA
>NW_011888837.1:6846437-6858726 GCF_000151845.1 Pteropus vampyrus
AAATAAATAAATAAATTCTGCAACTATTAGTCTAGCACACATGAATTTTACTGTTGGTGGAGAAGGCTAGTGGACGTCAAAAAGGAGAGAGATGGTGCAGTGACATAATACTTTATTATTAAGTTAGAATTCACTAAATGAAAATAATTTCCTCTAACCTAACAGCAAATGACAGAATTTTTACACTAAAAGGGGAAAATTGGTGAATTCTCTTTTCCTCAGCATTAGTGGTAATTCTTTGTAGTAGATAATTTGCTATATTTTTTAAGCCACAGCAGTAACATACATACAGTACCACCCTGTTTACACCTATTCCCATAATTCTAGGCTAGAATTAATTGGCAAAGTAGAACATGTTAAAAGTATCGAATAATTTAGGAATATCTAGAGATCCTTGCTAAATGATTATGAGAAATAAGCTTTGTGAAATCTGATTTAGCATCACTTTGTTACAAGGGACATAGATCTATCTATACCAAGTCTTATGGCAAAATGTTGGTCCTGTCATAGGTCTAGATCAGATAGTTTGCTTTTGTTATAGTGGTCACCAAATTCAAAAGTAGTTTTGGAGAAGTAGAACTAGATTTGAAAAATTGGTAGAAAAACAGAGAACTGGCTTGCCTTTCAATATTTCATCAGGAAGATTCATGAGTTCAGTTTCTCAGAACTGCTAAAGTAATTCCCTTGATTCACCATTCGGGATGTGCAAACTAAACAGCTCAATACTATGAACATAGGTTGTGTGTTTCAACTGGATAAATAATTCACCCACAATCATGTTGCCAGTTTAACACTGGTTTATGATTCGCTTTCTAATTAATCCAATATATGTGAAGCATATTTTAAAATATGTCTCTCCCTCAATTTTCTGCCTCTGTGTCTTTCTCACTCATGGTTATTATCACTTGAGTTTTCTCTTGGCTTTATTCCCCCAACACAGTACAGAATGAACATGCAAAGCATACAACACAGAAGAAGAAAGATGACACCTGGGTCACTAGTCTCCTGGTTCACTTTGCTAATCTGCTTCAACTGCCATCATTAATTAGGATGAAGAGGTGACTACTACCATGGCTGTTACTGCTGTTGCTGTATTGAAATGCACTTGGAGAGCCATATATAATTTATTTTCCACTCGATGAACTTATTACTCAATTTCTAATCTAGAAAGACAAGAGATTAACTTTCTAGAATTTGGGGACTTTATTTTACAGGATTATATACTCTTAATGGTGAAGTATGTCTTCTATTATAAAAGTATTTGTAACTTATATGCAGAGTTCAAAAAATAATAAAATAAATACTCATATAATCAACCACTTAACCTAAGGAATAGGCTAACATCAATACCTTTGAAACTACCTTTATAACCCTCCCAGATATTTACCTCCCCCAGAGATAATCTCAGTCTTGACTTGTATATTGATCATTTCTTGTTGATATATGTCCTTCAATGACATGTTATTTAATTTTTTCTCTTTTAATAATTATATAAAGAGTCATAGTGTATAAACTTCTGTGATTTGCATTTTTTCTCAATAGGTTTGTGAGAGCTATCCATGTTGGTATAGTTTATTTAATTTTATCATGATTTATTTAGTATAACATTGTATGACTATAATGAAATAATTTATTAATTTATTTGCCACCCATGGACATTTGGGTTATTTCTATTTTGTTTGTTTTTTTTGGTGTTGTTTTTTTTTTTTTGCTATTGAAAACTGCTATTTTTCTATTGCTGCATAGTAAATTGCCACAAATTTAGAGGCTTAAAACAGCATGAATTTATTATTTTATTTAGTTATTTTATAGTTTTGTGGGTCAGAAGTCAGGGAACAGCATGGCTCAGCTGGTTTTCTTTGCTTAGGATCTCATAAGGTCAAAATAAAGATGATGGTTAGGACTGTAGTCTCCTTTGAGACTCAGGGTCCTCTTCCAAGCTCATTCAAGTTGTTGGTAGAATTTAGTTCTTTCAGGTTGTTAGACTGAGGTCTTTCTCTACTTTCTTGTTGCCTGCCAACTGCAGACGTTTCTGAGCTTCAGGGGCCAACCACATTTCCCTGGCAGGTGAACCATTTCACAACATGGCAGTTTGCTAATTCAAGGGCTGCAAAAGAAATATCTTCAGCTTTGAATCTCTTCTTCCTCTTTCCAGGGATCCCTGATTAGGTCAGGCCTATCGACCACGATGGTGTTCCTTTTGATTAACTCAAAGTCAACTAATCAGAGACCTTAATTACTTCTACAAAATTCTCTCTGCCATATAATGTAGCATAATCATTAAGGTGATAGCTCATCATATTCACAAGTCCTGTGAAGGCATTATATAGGGTAAACATACCCAAGGGTGGAAATCTTGGGAGCCATTTTAGAATACTGCCTACCACACAAACAATACTATAAATGCACATCCTTGGATATGTCTTTTGTTTAATTTCTTGTAATTATAATTCTTTTTATGTTTTCAACTTGAACAATGCTAGCAACCAACTTCACCTAATCGAATTGATAGAACAGTTTATCCTCAAGCAGCGAAATCTACAATGCACATGGTAGTTTTCAAATTAGATCATATTCAGGGCCATAAAACGAATCAATAAATTTAAGAGGATTTAAATTGTATAATGTATATTCTCTGATCGTAATTAAATTAATTATGAAATTAAATTAGAAATCAAAAACAGAAAATATTGAAACATACCCAGATATTTGAAAACTGTACAATGCATTTCTAAATATCTTATGGGTCAAAGAAGAAATCACAGAGCAATTAGACAGTATTTTGAACTAAATGTGGTAAAACTTAAAAAAAAAGATGGAAATGAGATAATGTTGTCATTGTTAGATTGGGTGTGGATTCACAGGTGTTTTCTTTGTTATTACGCTTTAAAGTTTCAATATATATAACACGTATACTTCAGTTTATATTAAAATTTATAATTAAAAGATAAATGGAAATTTATCTTAAATAAACACATGAAAAATATTCCCTTAAGAAAGACTATATGGCATAATCCAAAGTGGATCTGGGCTTGATATAGCCACATGATAGATTTCACATTTAATATAAGAGATCATTAAATCTTAGACCACATTACATGAGGTCACATGGTTAATTGTTGCTGTTTTCACTTCTAAAAACATTTGACATTTAATAACACCTAAGAACATACCACATCCCATGCGTGTTGCAAGTTCAGGTTCTCTGTAGTCTTTGTCAAAGACTAGAAAATGAACATATGTGCTCCATGCAGTTGCTTGTATCATTAGGCATAAAAAAAAAATCTACAGCATCTGCAGTTTCTTGTTTAATTAGATCCTGAAGCAATGGCTGCAGCTGAGCCATTTATTGCTTCTGTAAACCAGAGCCAATAGAGGAAAGATGTTTTTTCTAATGTCACTTCTGAAACGAAATATGTTGGCAACAGCATAGGTGGGACAACTCAGAGTGCGGAACTTAGACTGACCTCTGATGTAATGGAAACAACCTAAGAGAGGCAGCATGTTCGGCATCTATTAGCAAAGAGTCATGGGAGTGGGGACAGAAACTTACCCGTGACATAAAGCAGGAAAGACCCATGTTTTATAAGAGTCACCAATCAAAGGTTAATATCAGTAAAATATCAACTCCTAATTCAGTTTTTATCTTAATAAATATTTTTATTTTTCCATCATATTTTAATGTTACATTATTTGGAATTGTGTATGTATGTAGAAAATTTTCCCGAGATATGTTCCTTAATATAAACACAAATTCAATCATTGTTAACTTATTTGATTTTTCTTTGAAATTAATGGTTACAAGTTTTTTGTTATCGGTATTTAAAATTATTATTGGATAAAAAAGTATATATAGGCTTCAAATAGCTATAATTTCCCTAGGCAACCATTTACCATGACAAAATGGTTGCTCAAAAATATTTTCCTAGTCCTTGGAGATTAAAGTGTAAATAATCCTTCCTTCCTTCACAATATTGACAAACTTGTTTTTTAGATTCAAAACTTGCTTTTTAAAAAAGATTACATCATAAAAATTGCATAGAATATTTTTACCCTTGGCTATAAAATGTGTTAAAATTTTTAGTATTGACTATAGCTTAGAAAAATGGCATTTTCATAATATTAAAAGGGATCAAAAAGCGTGTCAGATTTATAAAACTGTTTGTTCCTACAAAACTATGAGTGGAAGGCTTTTGAAGAGGGTTGGCTTGAAGCACTTCATTATTTTGAATGCCCGATTAATGTTCATAGTGTTCTGTTGCTCACTTTTATGTGGGGGCTGGTCTGAAATGCAGTATATTATGCAATGGTTTTGTCATGTATCAGTGATGATATTAACAGTCTAATGCTAAACAGGTTCTGAGGAAATGAAGAGAGAAAAAAATGACTTACTATATTTACTCTGAAACAAGATTCAATCTGCCACTGTATTTAATGCTATATTTTTCATTATCTCACAAGCATATGTTGAAACTGCTACAGATGATGAAGTTAGCTGCTGGGCAGAGTTATCATCAATGCTTTCCATCTTTATTTTAATAAGAGGAGCCATCAAATTGTTTGTGACCTTTGTCAAGGGCTTCCTGGAAGACAAGAAACCTAACCACAAAATCACTAGCCTGAAGCCCTACTGAATATTCAAAACCACCTTTCCTAGAATAAAATGACTTGTTATAAAGCCATTGTTTCTGATGGAGCCTTGTCTTGAACAAAAGGTCCAGCAGCTAAGGGTAAAAATATTTTTTCTTTAAAAATGTTGAATGTGTAATAATGGTTAATGGTCATACTGGTCTATAGGGAAAACACATTTCCTTAAGGTCAACACATCTATAAAAATAATAATGCCTGCTTCCACTTAGGACACTGGAATTTTAGTTAACCTTGACACGTTTATAAAACCAAGCCTTCTGGGTTAGATGGAATCGTCATAGCAATAGTATCATTTATTGACTGCTTACCACTGTTACTGTGCTAAGCTCTTTATTATCTCATATAATCCTTATTCTGGATGATAAATCCTGTTATTATCCCTGTTTTGTAAACTGAACAGAGAAAGACCAAGTAACTTGTCAGTGTTAACGCTCAGATGATAAAACTCCAATCCAGGGGGTCGATTCTGGGTGCCTGGTTACTGCTTTATAATGAAGGGATCTGAACTCCCCAAATTGCTGCCTTTTGGAATGATCTTATTGTATAAATGATATATCTGGTATTTCTGTTGATTAAAGAGATACACAAATATGAGGAGTCCTTGGCTTCTGTAGCATATACTCGATTATTCTGATAAATTATAAGAATAATAGATAGCCTATATTTTCCTGTAAGAAGATCGCATTTTCATTCTAGAGTTATAACCCATATATTTGGTCCTATCTGGAGACCAATATATTTTAGATGGCATTCACTTTACTGGTATGGATTAAATGAGCACCTGCAAAATTCATATGTTAAAACCCTAACTCCTAATTGTGGTAACATTGGAGGTGGGAACCTTTGGAAGGTGATAGATTTAATGAGGTCTTGATGAGTTTCCTGTCTTTATAAGAAGAGACCAGAGGTCTGTCTCGGTCTCTGTCTCTCTCTCTAACCCACTCTCTCCCCTTATGAGAAGAGAATACCTTTTGCAAACCAGAAAGATGACTTTCACCAGGCATTGAACCTGCCAGCACCTTGATCTTGGACTCTTGGCCTCCAGAAATAGATGTTAGTTGTTTGAGCCACCCATTCTATGGTGTTTTGTTATAGCAGCCTGAACTGAATAAGACAGATATCATTCACTTTATTGCCATCACACAAGCAAGAAAGTCTAAGCTAATATAAGCAGGTGTTTGCAAGTTACAGCTTGTCATTCTTAAGTGGAAAATGGCCAACACTCCTTGCTTTGTAACCCTAGGTATAGAAAGGTTCAATCCACAATAAAAGATAAAATGAACATTCACCACTGTCCTATGCCTGTCAGTTATGGGAATATTACTGAAGATGATACAACTAACACATGTGAACTTTTGGTCTTTTGTGCTCATTTTCTAAATTTTATTTTCCTACAGTTTTCTCTTAAGAGTAACATATTTTTCTAAAACTCTCCTGTAGTTATGTGTATGTGGAAATAGTATTGGTTAGAGAAAAAGCAGTTCCCTCACTGTTATTCACAAGTGATTTTTAAATTTTTACTAGAAACAAATATTTAACAGTGATAATGCAATAAAATCATCTTTCTTTAGGCAAACACTACATAAAGTATGTTTAGCCAACTGATGACAGTATCTAAGCAGTTTGTTACTAGGCCATCATGCATTGGGGAGCTTGCCCCAGAATAGAAATTAACACATTGCTTTCTTTATTGAGAATATCTTGTAATAAAAATGTAGCTGAATAAAACAGTATGTTTTATTCATATTTATATGAAGTTGATTTATAGTCCCAGACAGGCACATTGAGTAAGACTGCCATAGACCACTTTCATACTAGATTTCACAATTTAAAACTATTTTCCTTACTGGATTGTCTTTATTAAAAGCATTTATCTATTGCCTTTATTAAGGTTAGTCTCTATATATTTCTCAAAACCTTGATAAGAACATGAAACAAACCTCATCAATAGTTCTTAATGTCCTCATTTTTTTCATTAAATAGTTGCTAATAATTCTAATATTCCTTAATTAGTAAGCACATTATTAATTGTTAAAGTTTTAGAATGAAGAACTCTGAACTAGAAAGTCTAAGACATGATATGGTTTCTTCGTTCGCTGAATAGCCATATGTTGCTCATTTAATCTCTTTATGAATTGATATCTTAAAAAACAAAATCACTTTTCATTTAAAAAATTAACCATAGTAATTTACAATTTTCACATAAATTATTCTTTTTAAATTTCACAATACTTTCATATTATTATTTTATAGAAAACCTACCCTCATTATTAAATATATATTTTAAGAGCTATATTATGAAGCAATGCCTTGAGTTTGCCCAAACTAAATGACTAAAGCCCCTGACACTGAATTTTAATCATATAATTTTATGTATGTACATCTGTTAGTTGAAAAATTGAATATACACTGTCAAAATTTTTTAAACTGAAAGCTGTTTTGTAACATATTTTAAATGGAAAAATGGAATACGGTGTTATTCTCTTAGCTCGTTTCATTCTTGTTTGTGTTTTTTTTTTTTTTTTTTTTTAGCTTTAGCAAGAATTCCTGTCATAACATTAAAGAAATATGGAGAGTCTTCAGTGATGAAATTGATAACGAACAAAAATGAAAATAAACCATGGTTAATCATAAAAGACATAGTGAGAAGAACAAATTAGGGTTTAGACGATTTACATCGTTGGAACAATGTTGTCCCGTTCAACCTGACAATCCCTTAAGCCATTTTTTTGTGCTTAAATGACCCACTGGTGCAGGTACTCTGCACAGGATTAGTCCTGAATGGCTTGACCTAATTTGAACATGACACTTCTTTTCAGCTCTCTTAAATCTCCCAGGTCAGTTTTTACTGATCATTATTTAGTTCTGATCTGGCCTAACCTCTTACGGGCAACGCATGAATCTTTCTATCAGTGAACTCACTTCTAGGAACATATTCAAGGAAGAACAGGAAAATAGCTGTCCTGATGTAAACTGGCTTCCAGGTTGGAATGCCCACAGGTTTTGCCCTGGGTTATGGTCAGGACTCAAACAGATGTGATGGAAAGTCTTACTGCTGTTTTATCATTTAATGAAGATTGATTTAATACTATAGTGGTTGCTACAAGAAGTTTACAAAGGAAAACACATGTCTTAAAGATAATAATATTGATATCCTTTAGACTTGCATAAAGCAATTTCTAGAAAAGGAATGGTAACTGAAAGTGGTCTCCTAATTGTATATCTCCTTATGTTATAAACGTGGCTAACAATCTTTTGCTATTGGGATTGTAGTCTGTTTCCACTAAGGTAGCAACCATTATTAAAGGAGTAAAAATGATATAAAAGAAAGGAGTGGAATTTGTAGTTAGAAAGACTAATTCTAGAGTACTCATTGGGAGAGCCCAGATAAGCCTCTCTCTGAGACATCTGCTGTTAAATGTCTGCAAAACAGGACTCTTAATTCCTATTTCATGAGATTTTATTTTTTAATATTAGAAGAAAAAATACATTAAAGACATCGTAGATCCTAATAGGCTTTAAGCGATCAACTAATGCTTACATATGTTTTCATCTAGATGCAAATATATTCTTTCTTGTTTAGAAATGTAAATAATTTCTATAGCATACTGAAATCATTGCTAGATCCTAATATGATGATTACACTTATTCATTCATTCATTCACCTTGCATATTCAGTGCATATTGTGTGTACATGGACCAGTATGCATATGCACATCCACATACGCCTCTAAATTCAGATGGTTTGTGGACTTTCTGAAACCCATTTATTTTTTTCTCTATGTCCATGAATTCCAGGATAAGAAATTTTGATTCTGAGTATGCATCTCATGACATTCGTTTGGATGATTAAATTGATATACCAGCCACTAATAATGCTATTTGCCAAATGGTCTTGCATTCCTTTGTCTTCTTTGAGTATGCCCTTGTTGGCTAAAAAAATCAGGGAAGAAATTTCTAAAATTTGATTTTCTTTTGTAAAAGCTCATTGGCTATATTCCAAGGGAGCAAAGCCAGATTGTCTTTGGAAATTGAAACTAAAACCCTGCACTTGTGATCAGAGAACTTAGTGCTACCATTTATTAATACTATTTTGACATCCAGCACTTGAAAAATAATCCGTATGAACAATTGGGGAGTCTAGCAAAATAGTTTTGACATTTTGCTAACATTAGTGCTTCAACACTGAACCATCTGCTGGAGAGTTCCGAGTCTGAATGAAAGGTGTAAACCTGGATTAGCATCGATATGGTTTTCTATCAAGTTTGGCTTATTTTCATCTCACTGGATGTTTTCCAGGTCCCTTTGGAAGCCAAGATTGCCATTGTAGAGTATAATGCCATATGTTAAGATTCATATGACATATTACCTAAAAGTCATGAAGTATTATACCGTGTCTCTTCATGGAGCTGTGATTAGAAATGTTTATGTAAATGCATCTCCAAAGAAAAATGGTGCCCACAGTTAGGCAGCTCTATGCATGGCTATGCATGGTAGCACTGAAGAGATTCTCTGACTCAAGTGTATCTTGAAAATAGTCTAATCCTGGGATAATGAAAAATCAATGCCTTTTTCTAACTGCACGGATCTTAGAGCAGGAAGGACAGATCGGAGGAGCCATTGAGAATTAGTTAGGAACTTCCTTTCTAAAACAATAAAATCAAGAAAAATTACTCTAAAAGCTAACCAAAATGCTATATATGTAAGGGCAAGTCAAAAATGGCAGAAGAATGTATTATGCTACTAAAGAAAACATAAAGAAGAATGTTTTGTTCTGTTGAATATTTAAAAATGTAGTATATACATACACATATTTATCTACACATACAAACATACACATGGTATTTTCTAGTTGTTAATCAAAGATTCTGTAGGTTGTAAGTGGAACTCAACACTTTTCTCTAATGTTATTCAAGAAATGAATAAATGGAGCTCATCTTGGGATCTAAAAATAGTATACAATATTTTGGCTTTTAAAAAGCTTTGGAACTGCCAGCTCTGTATTTCATTATGCTCAAATAGAAGGTAAGTATGTTGAGCTACTATTCTAGTAGAAGAAATAGACTTGCACAGCTCTAGCTACATTCTCTTATTCTAGTCCTTTGCTATGAAACTTTTTATGGGTTAATACATAAGAATTAGACTAACTTTGAGTAGGGAGAATGTTTCTGTATCCTAATCAATGTTATATATTCTAGCTAATGTTCATAGACACCTACTGACAGATATACATTTATTCTTCTCTTAGAGTACCCAGAATGAGATCACTTTTGGTTAATGCCAAATGTTAAAAGAAAATACCAAAGTAAATCTTTAAGAACAAAAGTTCAGTGTGCTGGCTTGTTTAATCTTCTGGATGTGTGACATTTATTTGTTCTATACATGAATTTGTAATGAAAGAGTAATCAAGATTGATAATTCTATAAATCACCTGTAGGAGACTAATACATTTCTTTACTTAACAATAAATAATTTATTTTGTTTGTAACATTTCTATGTATATTTTAATGACCTAATGAATATGATATTCAAATTTAAGAAATGTTCCCATGCATAACTAAACTAGTCTGAATTATAAAGATTTTCAAATCCTTAGGAAATTATATGGAAGTAAGATTTTTTTTTAATACATACATATAAATGTGAACATTTAATGTAGTTATAAAATGAATAGCTATACCTGAACTTGCTGGCCCATATTTTCTTAGCTCCAATCAGACTTACTGGGCATATACTCAAGGCTCAGTGTCACTGTGGGATCAGCCGCACGTGATTATGTGTGGGATCAGCATGATCGGCTGTCACTGGTTTCACTGACATCTGTCCCCACAGTGAGACAAGCTGCAACATGAATTATTGAAGACATACACATGCAGATCTGTGTCATGATTACGCCAAATAATACATGTTGCCACACTCTTGAGAGCTGAAAGAAGTCATGGCTGACATTGTTTTTAACCCTTTTTGACAATCTGCTACTGTGTTATAGATTTAAAAAAGAAAAGCAACGCTATTACACTTTGCAATCTGCTTTTGTCTTAGGTAAAGAAATCATCTCTCACCTCCATAAAAGAGTTTTTATCTGCTCTCATTAGCAGATATTTGCCAAATGATTTGAAAATGCTCGTTTTCTTAAATCTTTCTGTTTCATCAGATGATTAATATCCTATAGTTAAATGATAAAAACAGAGTTAGTTTCCTCATTTGTAAAGTAATTTCAATTTGACAGATTAGTGGATGTTACTTCATTAAAAAGTATCTCTAATTGGAGGGGATTGAAGTTGCTTGCAAAAAGTAATAAATACTTGCATTAATAATCTTTTCTAAAGTTATGGCAGAATTTAAACAACTTGGTGGATATTCTTATCAAACAGTAAATATCCTGCAGAGTAACAACTCAAGGGTCCATCATTTGACTATTTTGAACTGCTTCGAAGCAGTGCTCTTAAAATACAACCCAAACCTCACAAAAGTGTAGCTAACACTCAATTTTATCTTTGATATATTTATAGTTTTATGTTTATCTGTTGAAGTTGAATTATATATATAATTATTTATATATCCTTTTTAATGATGTAACATAATTAGTAATATAGCAATGTAATTTTCCCCAGAATTATACATATGTTGTATATGTATATATAACACGTATATATAACATATAAATATAATTCTGGGGAAAATTACATTGCTATATTACTTATGATGTTACAATTTAATTGAAATATAATTTAATTGAATGACTCATATAACCTGTGAGGTTATATTCGTGTAAATTGCTTAACCTCTCTGTGTCTCAGTTTTATTCTGCTATTTCATGGCATAACAGTTACATACTTGCTTGTCATGCAGAGTTGGTTGTATAGGTATAACAGATCAGTAGATGTAAAAATGCTTAACAGTTTTAGAAAACTACTATTTAATATTCATACCAGGTGTTTCAGAAACTAATGGTCGTTATAATGATAGTCCTCCAAATATTTGTATTTTAACAAAAGGATCTAAGTAATTTCTCAATAATTCTAGCTACACTGTCTTATTCTCCACTCCAGGTGATTGCCAAATACTCAGGGGCTTAAATGGTGTCTATGGCTCTTAGAAACATTTTTTTTTTTTTTTTTTTAGCAAGGTGCTTGAAAGAATAGAGTTGGACTGTCCAGTATAAAAAAATTTGGATTTTCCAAATGCAGAGTTCCTCTATGTAATGCAACTCACTGCAGATGCAGGTATCATCTGGTGCTTTTTGCATGTGGGAACTGGGACTCAGAACAAATGGTGCTTCTCTGGCTATTGCTGTTGCTGTGAGTTGAGTAATAGACTTTCATTTGTCTTTGACCCAGGAGTCTTATGTCTTTTGCCAGCATTCATGAAACTGTAGTGGGCTAACTTGTTAGATTCTAAGTACGGTAAAATCTCAGACTCTAGATCTTGACATTATTATCTGGTTAATGCTCTGTTTCTTCATTTTAAACCTGTTTCTTTGAGGGGCTACGAACATCAACATGCTTTGGTTAAGAGATGTCCTTTCATTTGTTTCTTGGATAATATAATAGAAAATTGTTGTTTGATAGTTAGTATGTATCTTTCTCTCTCTCTCTCTCTCTCTCTCTCTCTCTCTCTCTCTCTCTCTCTCTCTCTC
>NW_011888837.1:6858806-6867826 GCF_000151845.1 Pteropus vampyrus
GATAGATTATTCTCCCCCTACTCTCAGCCACGTACTTGGATCAGATCAATTCCATTCCAAGCTCCATGGATAGGCCATGACTGGTTAATAAGCACATTTTATCCCCATCTCTATGATGATTCCAAGATGCACATGTAACTTAACAAGTCCATTAAGATTGAATCTCAGGTATTTTGCTGGTTATGCTGAGTCAGATCTTGATGGATCTGAATAAGAAGGCATAGTTCTGATTACTGTAGCAGCTGTAAACAGACCTGAGGTCATATAATTTTTCATGCTGGTTGAAGACTTATTACCTGATGCTACTGATGGACTTTTCATTCAAACGATGCTATAATTTTGTTTTGTTTTGTTTTGTTTTTTCTTTTACAAGCAAAGGCAAGTGTCTTAATTAATCGATAATGTATGCTGCCCTGAAGTTAGTCCTTTAGGACTCAGTTCTTGGTATAGGTCCAGTTGTTTTGGTTGAGCTTGTACAGATCCTTCTAAAGTGGTGTTTACAATATTCTGGAGGAAGATTTTTTTAATGGAAATAGGAAAATAGTATATAGGTAAAAACCATTGTTTGAGAATGCAAGTTGACCCAGTCAATTTGTGTTGCTTCTGCCGGGCTTGAGTAAAATTTTGAAGCCGATAAAATTGGTCCTATGGATTCAGCATCTTTTTAATGTTTCTTCTTTGTCTATTAAAATTCTGGAACCTTTGTCTCCTTATATCCTTGTTTAGTTGCCAGGCACCTTGCACTGTTTTCAGACCCCTGTTAAATCTAGTTCGCAAAAATTTCATTCTCATTAAAGCATTAGTTCTTGATTTGTGTGTGTGTATGTGTGTGTGAACTCCTAGAGAATATGTCAAAATATATGAGTCCTTTTCCTCCAATTAATCACATAATACATTTAAGCAAAAATTTGCATTTAATTTAAGAGGGTTTATTATTCCCCTAAATCCTGTCTGTGGTTCATGTGTCTCAGGTTAAGAGCCCATTCACTTAAGTTATAAAAGACAAATAATAGCTTTATGCGTTAGCCCCTCCTCAAAATATTGTCATTTAAACGACAGTTAGAATTTTAAATAAAAGATGCAGTTCTAATTGTGTAACTTTGTGCCCTATCCAGTGGTAGTATAAAATAATTTGGGTGGAGGCATCTTCCTGTCTTCTCTGAAACTTCACTGGTTAAGGCTTTTCCTATTCTATTCTCACTGACCTAGTATGTGAAACTGGGAATTAATGGGAATCAGGGAGCTAGTTCTTAGTCATTATATTAGGATAATAGTCTTCTGTAATAACATAGTAATGTATTAATGTATTACGTTAATAATGTAATAATGCTGACTGTGTAGCAAGCAGATTTGACAGCTGTCTATATGAAGTAATTTTCCCATTATGCTCCATTATTCCCCAGGCTAGTGTGAAATCAGAATGAACATTGAAAAAAGTAAGTTTTCTTTCAAACTCAAAGAGTTGAAGGCACACAGTTAACTAAATGAAAAAATCATGATGCACTTCTTGGTACTTTACTGGGGTGTGTAAATTACCAAGATTGTATGAGTATAAAGTTGTTTCGTGCCAGGATAAGAAAAAAAGATGTAAGATCTACCTCACTCCATATGTCTCATAATCCAGGGTACACATATGTTACTATAAAATTACGTTTAGAGCCTATCATATATGCCACATTTTAAATATTATTTGCACACAGCTGCAGTATATTTTGCTTCTGAATATTGAAGCAATATGAGCTACCTTTGGATCTCCGAGGACAGGGTAGGGAAATTTGGAAGGGAAACATCTTTATAAAGAGTTTATAGTCTCATTTAAAAGGTGACTAAATGAGAGAAAATTATTTTTCAAAAAATCTGTAGTTTTCTGTTCTAAGTGAATTATAAAAAGGATATATGGAAAGCACTTGCATTGTTTGCTGTTGATATACTTCTCCCCCTCAATGATAACTTATTTATGAGTATGCAAATTTTATGCAAAATTAGGAGACTCCCTGGGGGTATAGCATTCTACTGTCAGCAAGATATTCCAAAAACAGATGTTTTAATATAGTCTTTAGGATTTGATGAGGAAAATTATGAAGTGTTATGTGAAGTCAGTTTTTTGCAATTTGAAAAATTTCAAAAGCATATTGATACAGTCTTCCTTAGAATAGATATTAAAAAAACCCTCTTTTACTAGTAGTAAGAGCACAAACAAATTTAGTATGGAAAAAAATAATAATAAAAATGTGCCACCTTAACGGACTTTTCAGAATTCAGGCATTTTTTTTTCTTTTACAGCTGTAATTATAATACAGACTTTTGGGTGTTCTGTATCAAAATCCTGCACTAATTTGAGCTTTGTGAAAATGGATTATTTATTGAAATATACTCCAAATGATAGTAGAACTTGTATAAAGAAAGTTAAGATTACAGATTCTTCACCATTTTCAGAGATTGAAAAACTTTATACAATTACTGTAAATTTAACTATGTAATAAAATAATTTCTTCTAAATGGAATAGAAAAGTCCACTGATTTGATATCTCTTTGTTTAGACTTCATTTAATTATGAAAATAAACAAAAAGCTTTTCTCATTCCATCTCTCAGAAATGTGTGATTAGTGGCTTGACATATGGCACGTCAGGTGTGAGAGACAGTAGCCACTTCACCTCCTATTCCCATTTCCCATCCTTCCATCCCCTACTTCTCCAGCTAATTTCTTAAAGCTACAGAAATATGTTTGTTCCATGAAGAGAATTAGGTCAAATGTACCAAAATTGCTAACTTTGTGAGCTTCTCCAGTATTAAATATTATATAAAGTTACATTTGTATCATTTATAGCCATAAACTCTGATTAAACAATGAAGACTTTCTAAACAGCTAAAGCACAGTAGGCCTGTGAGAAGAATCTATTTTTCCAATGATATATTGCTGTTTGTTTGTTTGCTTATTGAAAGGTAAATTTTGGCTTTCAATGCTAATTTGCATAATATTTTTCATATATTTACATGTGATATCCCCCAATTTCAAATATGCAAAATAAAATAAAATTAATTAAATAGGGTAAATGACTGCAGTTGCATCCCAATTCAATGGAAAGGGCATGGTACACACAAAATACATAACAGATTTAAAAGCCAATCATTCTAGTTGCATCTCCGATGAAGAGCCAGTAACCCTGAAGCTGAAGATGGCTATGCATCAACTTTTCTCAGTAGAGGGCTTGCCAGGGACTCCTTTGGCATATTCTGCCCCACTGGCTCTCCTAGTCCCATCTAATAGAGGTCACATCATCATCATCATAATCATCATAATCATCAGTCTACATTTTTACGTTTGTACCTCTACATATATGATCTCATTTGATTTTCACATCAACCTTCTGAGGGAAGCAAGAGGAAATTATTTTCCTTAATTCAGAAATGCAGAACCTGAGGGCAAGAGAGGTTAAATGATTTCCCCAGAATTATATTTATAGCAAGCAGCAGCACTGAAAGGGGCATGGGGAGAGGTGGGATAGTTTACTCCACATTTAATGTTCTTTCCTGTGCTCCAAGGTGCTTCCTATATCTCCTTCACTCTGGCTTTGTAAATAAGATTATAGCTGATCAGTTTCTCTATCACTTCCGATTCTTAATGTTTTAACTGTTTTCCATTTCACTTCTTTGACTTGTTTTAAGGGAAAGGTCTTATAAACTCAATGTGCTACAATGTTTATGATTTAATGTATTACAAAATATATTACAAAATAATCTTACTTCAGTAAACCTAATGAAGACCTATTTATGAATTTATTGAGAATCTATTATATGCCAAGCACTTCACTAGATTGCAGTACAACAACACAGAACAGAACAGTTAAAATATATTGCCCTCATTGAACTTAAATTTTAGGGTTGGGGGAATTGGAGATAGACAATAAATAATTGTAAAGTATATTAAATTATTGTAAATGCTATAGAAAAAAATGAAAAGAAGAAAGAGAATGGTGAGCACCAGATCGTGGTTGGGAGAGATTGGTTCAATCTGAAATAAAGTATTCAAGAAAGACCTTAATGAGAAAGTGGCATTAGAGCAATGATATTAGAAGGTAGAAGTGGGCTTTACAGACCCCTGGGGGAAGAACATTCCAGTCATATGGAAGAGCAAGCATCAAGTTTCTGCGACAGGAGTAGAACGAGCATCTAAAGAATAGCAAGGAGGTCATTGAGAGGACTTGAGCTTTTACTCTAAATGCTGTAGAGTATTGAGTGAAGGAATGTCATGACTCATTTTACCATTTGTTGTAGGTTGAAAAATCTAGCTGCAGTATGTTGTAGATCCTCCTGGGAAGACATCGAATCTTCTATCTGTCAGGGTCCAGTCAGGAAACAGAAACCACATTGATTACTTGAGAGAATTGTATGTAAGGAAATGTTTAGACTCAAATGTAAAAGTGTAAACTAGATCACTGCAAGGATGACAAAGAAAATTCTAAGTTATCACTGAGAAAGGAAGCAGCTGTGTCCCTTCGGACTGGAAGAAAGAAAAAAGTTGGAATATTTTAACTAACTTCAAAGTTAGAAGAGGTGTACCGTAGAGCTGAAAAAAAAAAAAAAAGACCTCTGAGGATTTTAATTTTAAAAGACATACAGGATTTAAGGCAAAGAAATTAATCTATGATGCTGAATATTAAAGCAACAAGAAATGAGCGAGAAAAAGTGTTTTTTAAGGCTAGATCATTATCAGTTGCCTCTAAAATCATCAATGTATAAACTATGCATAAAAAGCTGACTATAGTTTTTGGAATAATAGCATAATTATAATAATACATGTCATTTAAATATATTAACTCATCTAATTCTCATAATAATTCTATCTGGAAAAGCGTATTATTACTCTCATTTTTACAGATGAAGAAGGAGGTTAAATAATTTACCTCAGGTTGCATAGTTCGTAAGAACTGGAGCTGGAATTCAAACCCAAGCAGACCTGCAACTCTAGGATCTGTGCTCTGAACCACTCACTACACTGTACTTTGAATCCAAAGAATATAGAGTAAGGTCTCCGTTAAGTAACTGACATTTATTGAATTTTCGTTCTTATTGGATTCCTAGTATATATGTTACATTTTACTGAATTCTTAATATGTAGTTATAGGTTCTTTATTTTCTTTCCTTAAAATTATTTTATTTTATATTTAAATCTGAGGCTTAATCTACCTATGTAGTGGTAGAAAAATAGTGGGTAGAAAAGAGTGAGAGAAATTTTTCTATAGCAGTTGATACTGTAGATAATATTTGATTATTGAAGAAAGAACAAGAGAAAACAATAGAAGAATATCTTCCAAACCTCTGCGAACATCCAAATCCTATCTAGCTTTCAAATTCTAATATGGAAATTTTCTGTAAAAATATCTCTGATTCTTCTCAGCATGAAATAATGATTTCTCCTCTATATTTTCTCAACAATAAATGCATTTCTTAGGCATATTTTTTATTGTGTCTGACATTTATGTTTGTATTACTTTTGTTGCCAATGGGATGAGTGTATCGTTGGGTATAAAAATAAGAAGGATGGGTAGATGGATGAATGAATGAATGTATCTCATGCCTTTACCTATGTTTTCAACATTCCTAAGGGAATGTTTCTATAAAACTTTTTCTGATGTGCTAAGATAAATTAACGAGAAGTTACTAAAACATATCAGAATTGTGTAGGTAGGAGCGATATACCATATTGTTTGGATTGATTGCCTATCTTTCCACAATAACTACTGAAAAATCATTCTCTTCCATACTGAAATTGTCATACTTATTCCAGTAATATATTTCTTTTATTAACTGTTTTTGTGCATCTATTCGAGTATCCACATGTAAGGCATCATTTTACTAAACTGGTAGGCCTTTCTTATTTCTAAACAAAGTCCCTCCTATCAAATGTCAGCCTGTTTCTACTTAATTTCTAAATATGGAAACCACCTCAGATGCTTAAAAAGGTAAATAAGTTACCCAGGGCTGTTGCATAATTTTCAGGGCCCAGTGCAAAATGAAAATGCGAGTGTCTTGTTAAAAAATTATTAAAAATTTTAAGGTAGTGACAGCAGAGCACTAAAGCCAGCCAGGGCCCTTCTGAGCACAGAATCCTGTGTGAGCATGTGGGCTGCACACCCATGAAGTGGTCCCTGAAGTTACCCTTAGCCTTTTCTTTTGCAGCCTCAACAAGAGTGAAAGACCTACCTGCTCCACTTTCCAGTAAAAAAGAAAAAAAATTGATGATAACTGTGAAGTATGACTGAACGTGCACACTGAGGGTAGTTATATATCTATTTGCACTGATTATTGAGATATTAGGACGTTACTGAGGCACAATTTAATACAGATAAGTGCATATGTTATAGGTGTACAGCTTGACAAATTTTCACAATTTAAATAGTGCCAAGTGACCAGAAACAAGCAAAATTATCCATGTTCAGGATCTCTGTCTTGTGTCCTCTTTGGTTATACTCTGCCACCTAAGTTAAGTATCATTCTGACTTCTAACAGCATAGATTAATTTTGTATGTTTTTATATGAAAAATGTAAAAATTTGGTGTGTGCTCTTTTATGTCCAGCTTTTTTCTCTCAAAATAATGTTAGTGAGAATCATATCTGTTGTTGCATTTAGTTGAAGTTCACTCAATCGCATTGCTGTATAGAATTGCATTGTGTGAATATACCATAATGTTTTAATCTATTCCATTTTTGATAGATATATGGACAGTCCCCAGTGTTTGGAATATTACAAATAGTGGTGCCATAAACATTCTCGTAATGTATTTTTGTGAGTATGTGTATGAATCTATTCCTACTGGATATATACCTAGAAGTGGACTTGCCATGTCATGGGTATGTTTGCATTCAGCTTTAATGGATACTGTCAAACAGTTTTTCAAAGTTATACAAATTTACACTCACCAGCAGTATATGAGAGTCCTAACTGTCCCACATCCTTTGCCAAGGCTTGATATTAAAGGCTTTTTCATTTTAGGCATTCTGGTGTGTGTGTCATGGTATCATATTGAGGTTTCCCTGATGAACAATGAATTGCACACTTTTTCACACGTTTGTTGGGTTTTTGGATATCTCTTTGTGTGGAGTGTCTGCACAAGTCTTTTGACCATTTTTTAAAAATTTATTCATAGGAATTCTTTATATATTCTGGCATGGGTCCTTTGCTGGATATATGCATTAAGAATATCTTCTCTCTATCTGTGGATTGACTTTTCATTCTCTTAATGGTGTTTTTTGTTGAACATTCATTCATATTCTTGAAACACATCTCTTAGTGGAAATTTATAGGAAAAAAGAAGCTGAAAGGACAAAAAGATTGTGAAAAATATGCATCAGCATTTGTGCAGTGATATTAAATTGATAATGATGAAGCTCGAAGTAATGGAAATTCATAGTTAAACTGCAAGAGCTACAGTGATGATGCATTAAAAGAAAACTCAAATAATTCTCCATGGAAATGGTGGGGACGCTAACTATCTGTGTGTATGTGCACAGTAGGAGCTTTGAGATATTGCCAAATGTGTGCGGCAGCCAGACTTCCCAGCAGAATACTAAATGTTCAATCAATTCTAATAGCACACGAATTTTAATTCATGAATACTTAAGTTTTCATAATACTTCTTAAGTGAGTTATCAGTACTTAGTATTTAGACCTTTTTCATTCTTAAAATAAGGGTCTCTAACACTGGTCTGATTAATACTTACTACTGAATAATAAATGTAAATTACTTTCTGGCTTTTAGTTACATTCAAATTGCCTATAGTCAGCTATAACTTTCAGACTTTTTCCTTCTTTAAAACTCATGTTAACCAGTCTTGCCCAAATATATTTGTATTATTGCTTTTTGCCCCGTAACATAACACAAAATCACTTGTGATATACACCTTTCATAGACATTTATATTTGTCATCAGAGAGTACGATTTTATTTGCTGTCAATTTATTGTTATTCATTCATTCTTCATCTATTCACTCAATAAACATTATGCACTCAATAAATATTAATTATGCATCTGCTAGACACTAGGAAAGCAACACCAAACAGACAAAAATCCTTGCCTACATGAAACTTACATCCCAGTGGAGGAGACAAATAATAAAAAAGATATATTAAAAAAATCATTAAATGTTAGATGATGAGAACTGCCACGGAGAAAAATAATGTGGAAAATGTGGACAGGGTGTACGGGTGTAGGAGTCTTTTGCAATTTTAATTATTGTGGTCAGGAAAGGCCTCACTGCGTAGGTAATATTTGAGCAGAGACCTGAAGGGATGAGGAAGGAGCGCTGGCTATCTGGGGAAGAGAGCTCTGGGCAAGGATAACAGTGAGTGCACAGATCTGGAGGTAGAGAGCATTTGGATGGAGCAAGCTGACTTCAATGTTGTTGTTTTTAATGGCCTCAATTTGACTCTTACTGAAGTAGAGAACCTTGTAATCAAAGTCACGATTTAGCAATTAGCAGGCTTGAAACTTTAACCAGAAATAAATCTGAAACAAAATTATTTACCTGAAAAATATATTGTGAAGCTCTGATAATTAGAAATTAGAAATGCTACATTCATCAAATGTTAAAAAGAGTTCTGCGATGATTCTGAGGCAATTTGAGATCACAGGCAAAGTTGTGTCCTGTGATTTTTATGGTCTGGAATGAGAGATAAATTGTTTCTACTTTTTCTCTCCTGCCCCTCAAATGAGGGTTACTTTATTTTTTGGACATTGTATTTTTCATAGATTAAAATTAAGAAAGAATAATTTTATCAGAGTCTGTTAGGAATTCAGTGTGTTAGTATTCCAAAGTTCACAAGGAATGAAACAAAAAGCCATGTGCCGATTGTGGTGACCTAACCATAGACAGATGCATGATTACCAGGTGCATTAGATTCCAGGGTTCTTTTCATCTTAGTGATCTTTTCCACATCTTTATTATTTGGGTAAATGGAAAAATGTTAACAAAATTAAGTATTTATTCAATTGATGTAATTGAGTGTGTTAATAAATGT
>NW_011888837.1:6868337-6873404 GCF_000151845.1 Pteropus vampyrus
TTCCTTCCTTGCCTTTCTTCTTTCTTTATGTGTTTATATTTTTATCTGTGCAACATATTTGATTTGTCCAACTTTCAGGAGGACAGCTATATGAGCAAAAATCTCACCACTGACATGCACTCCAGCATTGCATATGTAGCAATATTATATGACGCTCCTAGGGCAGTATCCTACAGGAAATGGCTAGGCAATCAGTAGTACTCTTTAACCAACAGATAACTATGTAAGCAATAAATTTACTTTTTTTTCCATCACAAGCAATAAGTTTACTTCTCTACTTGGTCAAATATGATAGCTTCTTTCCTCTTTAAGCTGCTATGAACCCCCTTAAAGTTAAAATAGGTCTCTGAGTTTTGATGCTAATATCTTGTTTGTAGAACATGACAAAATATCTTGCCAACCAGAATAATACTATATAGTACATAATGTTAACAGTTTTCAAAGTGATTTCCTTTTTGATGTTCTTCATTATTTACATTCAATTTAATTATTTGAAGTTACTTTTGAAAATGAAGTTATTTTCCATTATGTTTATTTGGTAAAGTTAGATTTGTTGAGATATGCCAAACACTTTAAATTGGAAGAGAAACAGGGATTTGGATGCTTGAATATTAATGGAAAAGAATAGATTAACTAGTTAATTCATACAACGAATTTTTATTGTGCATCGAAAGACATTATTCTCATCTTCCTTGACAAGAATGGAGAGACAGACTCTTGTGGAATGAGCAAAGATGCAAATATATAATCACAAATTGTGATTTGTGGTGTGAGGGAAAAGAAATAGATGCGAGAGAGAAAGAGCTGGAGAAGACTTATTTAAAATCAGATGGCTAAAAATGATCTCTGAAGAGCTGACATTTAATCTGAGACCTGAAACCACTCTGAAGAATATTTCAGGCAAAGGACCAGGATGTGGAAAGGCCTCAAGGCAAAAAGTCTTAAAGCTTTTTTGTGCCAATTCCAAGGAGGGTTCACATTTCCAGCTCTAGTTCATCCATGATGTGAGACATATCTTGAGCAGCTAAAGGACTTCTTTGCTTTCATTCATCTTTTTTTTTTTTCATGGCCTATCCTATTTAAAATGTCAGTGTGGCCTTCGATGTCAGGGATATGTGGTTTAGTTATTTTCCACTGCTGATAGGAAGTCGAACTAAAGTGAATCACTACATGACTGCTGGCAATTTCACTTGGTTCAGACTGTATATTGCTATTTCTCCTGTGGATTCTGGAAGATCTCTAGTACTAGATCACTGGGATGTTTTTAGAGAGATAATCGGAGGGCATAGACTTTTTCAAATGCTATTCACCATCTCAATTTTTGAAAGTATTGATGTTGCAGAGGAAATTTGGCTGTATGGAAACACTTTATAGATCATCAAATTATGGAAGGGAATTATGCATATGTTTTACTTTTTATATTTTTGTTATACTAGTGTATCGCAATTCCAGTATTAAAACAGATTTTAAAAGCATAAAGTATTTTGAAATATTTTCAATACCTCAGGATATTACATTTTCTTTTTTGCGTGCACTATAAACTATTTTTTTTTCTTATAAACTACTTTTGAAGTTCTATGGTGTTGACTGGGTCAAAGTTATTATTTTTTCTTGTTTCTGTCATGTTTCTACCTTTATTATTATTATAATTATTATTCATTTATTTATACCCTAAAAATTATATTTGTATGATTCTGCAATAATCATCTAAAGAGCTATTAAAATGTAGCTCTTACTAGGTTTCAGTTTATACACAACTGATACCAACTGAATCAGAATCCTTGGGAATCTACATTTTTAATCATCATTATAGGTAATTCTATGTACCTTAAAGGTTTTTTAAAATTATTGGAGTGACATTAGTTTATAAAATCAAATAAGTTTCAACTGTATGATTCAATAATACATCATACATCTATTGCATTGTGTGTTTACCATCTAAAGTTAAATTTTCTTCCGCCACCAAATATTTGACCTCCCTTACTCCATCTACCTTCTCCTTCCCCTAAAGTTTGAGAAAAACTTCTCCAACCAAATAAATCATAGATAAATGTATATTGCCTTTCTTTGTTTATTTTATGCACTTCTGCTGTGTTATTGAAAAATATATGCAGTTGAGGATTAAATACAATAGCAATTATAAAGGACAGAAAAAAAGCTTGTTTGCCACTTCAAAAAGCAAAAGTATATGTATGTTTGCACTTATAAAAATAAAAATGTGATAGATTATAGGATGTATATTTCTAAAACTAAGTGCCTGAAAAGTGAAATTCTCAAAAAATAGGAATAATTCTTCCTAAAAGCAAAGAAAGTCTCTGTAGTTATTTTACTGTTATATACCAGCGACTAAAAAAAAAAAAACAAAACAAAACTGGGATACAATTGCAGCAATAATTGTAGTAGCTTGTAGTATCCAAGTACACTTTGGAAGTACTTTTATGTACATTATAGAATTTTTTGGATTTTTCGCATTCGATCTAATTCCTTACTTGTATTCAGTTTAATTTCTTATAAAATCATTATTTTATAAAATTTTTGTTTCTACTAAATCTCTTTCTCTAGCTTAGACATTGTTAACCTATGACCAAATCTTCATTAAGAAAATGAGCCTTGAGTCAAGTGGATAAAGGTCACCATGATTTTTGCTTCTGACTCTTGGAAACTTTACTTTTTTCATGGTATCTGTGTTTGGCTGGAAAAGCCATATGTCCTATGAAATGTTCACAAGTCACCTAAAACTAATCCTCAGAAAACTGGAAAACTGTAACTTTGGACTGTAATGGCCACACACTGCCTTACATCAGCCAAGAAAACCACAATAGCCAAGCTTTTTATAATGATTATAAATCCATGATTATATCTTCTCAGAAAGTCCTGGTGGTAACACGTAAATCCTGAGGATAGGCCTCATTGACCCTCTAAAAACATACTAATGGGAAATTCTACCTTACCAACTTTTTCTTAAAAGAGTATTTTTCTTTTTGATTTAGGGAGTTGTTTTTAAGTGGTAGTTGAATCAGCCATGCAATCAGTCTTATGATTTAGTTGATTCTGCAACATTTGAGATTTCATTTAAAAGATCCCCAAGATTTTTGCTGTCTTCCAAATGTCTTCGCCTTGTTTTTGTTTCTCCCATTGTGGTCTATCTTGGTGAGAAAATCTTTCCCTTGTAGTAGTTATTCACTTAAAAAGCCTTCAAAATATTAACCAGTCGCTGAAGGTTCTTTGAAGAAAAATATGACTGCTCGTGTAAACAATTAATGGTTGTTAAGCATGGCAGTGTATATTATGACAAACAACACATGCTACATTATGCCAGCTGGTGTAATGATGTGATAATGGCTGACTCATTAACTCTGGCACACAGTTTACGATGCCCTTCTATGACAGGATTAATTGATTCACACATACATTAAAACAAAAATAACTACACTGAAATTCAGCTGGAAGCCTGGCTCCTCATTTGTCATAAACTCTGCTGTTGGTGATAGCTGACAAAGACCTGAATGCCGAATATGTTGAGGTTCCTGTATTGACTTCACCTTTGCTTCTGACTGAGAACAAGAGCCTAACAAAACAATTATTATTAAAGAGTGTCTTACCTTTGAGAAATATAGTTACTATGCTTTTCCAGAAAATTAGCTATTTAAAGAATTTCTTTCGAATAACTTATCAAATACTTCTCAGAGGGCTTTTTGGAACCATAACCAATTCTGACTAATATTAGGCACAATAATAAACAGCTCTCACCAGGGTGCTAACTTTTCTCTTTGGCCTCAGCTGCAATTTTATCTCTTTATTGAATTTTGAGAATTGGTAAAGCTTAAAGTTTGAGCTTAGGCAACTCTTCTTCACCTAAAACCTAGAAATGTAATAATAGTCGTATTAAATTTGAAGGCTTGCTCATTTTCATATAAAATCTATAATTTTTGTTATTCTAGAGCAAATTCAACTAAGAACTAAATTATTTCTTTACTAAATGTTCTTCATTTCAATTGAGAACATATATAGTATTTCAGAATTTCTAGTTGTTTCATTAAATAAAAACTGAATCATATGATATGATTTTCATTTCAAAAGTGCTTGAGATATACCATATTTATTATCATCATCATCATCATTATTATTATTTCTAGCAATTACGACATAACTTTTGGAGGATATAGAAAACCCAGCAGTTTACCTGAGTGTATTTTATTCAAAATACTAAAAGATAAAATGTACTAGAGGTAAAAAGTGCTCACTTTTAAAAAAATTATAGTTCTTTGATTATTTTCATAAATTTTATTCATTTTACCATTTTTGAGTTTAGAATCCAAGGAGGCACACACATCTCTTTTTTATATTTAGACTGAACATTATTTTAAGCGGTCAAATACCCACATGATCAGCTAAGGTTAATGAGAGTTAAAGCCTAAAGAAAGGCTTAGGAGTCATCTTGGAAGAAAGAAATGAAATGATAAATTTACCTCTCCTTTTACCTTGCTACTTTCCATTTTAGCATTAAGGCAGTAGTTCCAAACTTTTTCATTACCAATGGCTATTTTCTATTTTTAGTTCTACAGATCACTTTTTAAAAAATTTTGTTTGTCCTTATTATAAAACCTATTTCTAATGGAGACAACTTAGAAGATTCTATGAAAACATCAAGAAGAAAATTAGAGATCATGCATAAATTTCATGACCCAGAGATAATCACAGTTAACAGACTAACATATTTCCTGTCATAGTTTATGTATATATTATATATTTTTTTCTAAAATTGAGATAATGTAAATGATTTTACATCCATTTTTCTTTCTTCTTATGATTATACCTTAAACTTTTTATGTTCTATTAAATGTTTCAAAAACATTATTTTTAATGGCTGTTTAACATTTTCTTCTATTCCTCAATATTGCTGGACATTTACATTGATTTTAAATTTTCATTTATTATAATAAGATATGGTATAATGAATATGGGCCCCTGCTTTGAAAAGTTTGGTCTATAAAATAAATTGAATTTGTCAACAAATAATTTAGATGCCATACCACGTAAAAGTTAATCAAAATCATAGTAACTGCC
>NW_011888837.1:6874171-6876930 GCF_000151845.1 Pteropus vampyrus
TGTTAATGTGTGTATATGATATATTTTTTGGTTTGTAACTCAGTTGTTTTTAGTGTTTGACTAACGATATTGAGAAAAATGTCTCAGTATATGATCTTTAAAAGGTTGTATTTTTAATGTAAGAAATAGACTGGCTTATCAAAGCTGGTATACTTGTAATGTCATATATCTGATCCCTGTGGGCACTTGTATTTCAATTCTTGTTCTAAGATTGAGCTTGGTTGAGGAAAAAAATAGTGAATGGTGAATTTGATACTGCTAGAATAATAGAGTGAAGGAGGAAGAAAAAATAGTAGGCCAGTTGCAATGGATATAGAGCATTTTTCTATGTGTAACACTGGCTGTAAGAATACTCAAGGAAAGCGTTCCAATGGTATGAGGAAATAATATATTTTGGGAGGAAGTGTTGGAGACAGCAAGCCCAAATGAGTCTGCTGACAACTTTGGCTTGCTCCACAATTCCCTCACGGCCACACTGCTTTATAATCTCCAGTATGTAGCTCATCTCATTGCTTCACATTTGACTAATAATTAGAAATGCGCAAAAAAAAAAAAAAAGTAAAATAACATATTCAAAGCAAATAAAGCACATATATTAAGATAATTAGCATAAAGTGTTTAGAACTTGATCTGAAATGTCTGCAAATAGCAAACACTCGGTGAGCGTTAGACATACATCACAAAAGTAATCATCCAAAGAGACACAGTAATTGTCTGACAAATAATTGTCCATACTATCAAAGAAATTACAGGGTTCTCTCTCTCTCTCTCTCTCTCTCTCTCTCTCTCTCTCTCTCTCTGTGTGTGTGTGTGTGTGTGTGTGTGTGTGTGTGTGTGTATGTGTATCCCAAACAATAAGAAAGATCTGTGGTGGTTATTGAGCTCTGCAATTATCACAGTAAATTAAGAGATGCCTTTAGAGTCAGACAAATACTCTGGCTGCCCCTTAATATTTGTGTAACTTCCCAGGCACTGTTTCTTAACAGTAAACTGGGGATACTATAGTCCCCCCTTATCTACGGCTTCCCTTTGTTACCCATAGTCAACTGTGGTCTGAATATATTAAGTGGAAAATTCCAGAAATAAACAGTTCATAAGTTTTATATTACACGCAGTTCTGAGTATCATGATGACATCTCGTGCCATCCTGCTCCATCCCTTCCAGGATGTGCATTCATCTCTTTATCCAGCATACTCACATTGTACACACTCCCCATCTGTTAGTCACTCAGTAGCCCTCTTGGTTGTCAGATCTATCATTGTGATTTCACAATACTTGTGTTCAAGTAACCCTTATTTTACTGAATAATGGCTCCAAAGTGCAAGAGTAGTAATTCTGGCAATTCGGGTATGCCAAAGAGAAGCAGTAAAGTACTTCCTTTAAGTGAAAAGTTATGTATGTGTAAGAAAAAACATAGAATATATGCAAACATAATATATATAGGATTCAATACTATCTGAGGTTTCAGGCATCCACTGGAGGTCTTGGAACACATCTCCTGTAGATAAGGGAGGACAATTCTAAGGCAGGTAAGAGATTAAGAGAAATAGCGTATATTAAATTCTTAATATGTTGTGTAGTTCAGAGTAGATATTAATCTTCCCCTAATTTCCCCTCTTCCACACTATTGAGTTTCTTTCTATCTATTGCATCATAGGATAGATTGACCAGATTAAATTACATCTCCCCGTTCAGAATCAATTCAGCAATCCCATTTAAAAAACAGCCTAAATCACACATTTATTTTAAAATTTGTTCTTTCAAAGAAATTGCTATTAAAGTTATTTTTACTGTCAAATGCATCTGTACCTTTCTCAGTCAAAATGCAAATGTTTCCGTATGTATGAATTTATTATTTAACAACTTTATGTAAAGATATTTTCTATGAGTACAAATGAATGATATTTTAACTAATGCATATGATTAATAAATTAGTTTTTGTATTTCTAATCATAGTGCAGAAGCCTATCTCTATTATGGAAATCAAAGAAATATTGCTTTGAGTTGTTACTTGAGTTCTTTACATATTATGCAATGGTGCTGACCAGTGGCTTATTTATGAAGAAAACAAGTTAAAATATGTGTTTTGCATGGCAGAACAAGAGTTCTAGTACTACATATCTACCTAGTATAATGTTATCCTGCAGCATTATATTTATTCATTCATGCATTCATTCATCCATCATTCATCATTCATGCACATTCACCAGGATGTTTATTGCCCCAGGCTGTGCTAGCCATGGAATCAAACACACAGTTAAACACTATCGACAAATGCCATGTTTTAGAAGTTAGAGGAAAGTGGTGTGTCTAGAACATAGACAAGTAAGGGGGCTCTAGGTGGGAGGTGAGGGGGGACCAGACCATGTCTTGTTGAATGTTTTAGTATTTGACCTAAGAGTAGTGGGAAAAAGAAAAAAAGTAAGACATGATTAAATTTGCATTTTAACATGCAAATCACTCTGGTTTTAAAGTGAATATAGTCTGGAAAAGGCCTAGAAGGATGAGAAGACCAGAGTGAGGATGCTATTAAAGTAAATATCTGGTGAGAAACAATGGTAGTTGGAACTAGGGTATTGGTACCAATCAGCAGAGCTGGGTAAATGTGAATGGATTTAAGAAATGTTTATGACCTAAGATTGGCAGGAGTTTGTGAAAAGGTGGACATGGTCTAGACAACAATGAGATATATGATGAGAGGGAGAGAGATGTCAAACAGGACTGTCAGATTTCTGGATTCCAAGACTGGATAGTGATA
>NW_011888837.1:6876980-6879812 GCF_000151845.1 Pteropus vampyrus
ATATAGGATTCAATACTATCTGAGGTTTCAGGCATCCACTGGAGGTCTTGGAACACATCTCCTGTAGATAAGGGAGGACAATTCTAAGGCAGGTAAGAGATTAAGAGAAATAGCGTATATTAAATTCTTAATATGTTGTGTAGTTCAGAGTAGATATTAATCTTCCCCTAATTTCCCCTCTTCCACACTATTGAGTTTCTTTCTATCTATTGCATCATAGGATAGATTGACCAGATTAAATTACATCTCCCCGTTCAGAATCAATTCAGCAATCCCATTTAAAAAACAGCCTAAATCACACATTTATTTTAAAATTTGTTCTTTCAAAGAAATTGCTATTAAAGTTATTTTTACTGTCAAATGCATCTGTACCTTTCTCAGTCAAAATGCAAATGTTTCCGTATGTATGAATTTATTATTTAACAACTTTATGTAAAGATATTTTCTATGAGTACAAATGAATGATATTTTAACTAATGCATATGATTAATAAATTAGTTTTTGTATTTCTAATCATAGTGCAGAAGCCTATCTCTATTATGGAAATCAAAGAAATATTGCTTTGAGTTGTTACTTGAGTTCTTTACATATTATGCAATGGTGCTGACCAGTGGCTTATTTATGAAGAAAACAAGTTAAAATATGTGTTTTGCATGGCAGAACAAGAGTTCTAGTACTACATATCTACCTAGTATAATGTTATCCTGCAGCATTATATTTATTCATTCATGCATTCATTCATCCATCATTCATCATTCATGCACATTCACCAGGATGTTTATTGCCCCAGGCTGTGCTAGCCATGGAATCAAACACACAGTTAAACACTATCGACAAATGCCATGTTTTAGAAGTTAGAGGAAAGTGGTGTGTCTAGAACATAGACAAGTAAGGGGGCTCTAGGTGGGAGGTGAGGGGGGACCAGACCATGTCTTGTTGAATGTTTTAGTATTTGACCTAAGAGTAGTGGGAAAAAGAAAAAAAGTAAGACATGATTAAATTTGCATTTTAACATGCAAATCACTCTGGTTTTAAAGTGAATATAGTCTGGAAAAGGCCTAGAAGGATGAGAAGACCAGAGTGAGGATGCTATTAAAGTAAATATCTGGTGAGAAACAATGGTAGTTGGAACTAGGGTATTGGTACCAATCAGCAGAGCTGGGTAAATGTGAATGGATTTAAGAAATGTTTATGACCTAAGATTGGCAGGAGTTTGTGAAAAGGTGGACATGGTCTAGACAACAATGAGATATATGATGAGAGGGAGAGAGATGTCAAACAGGACTGTCAGATTTCTGGATTCCAAGACTGGATAGTGATATCATTGACAGACAGAAAACACTGCAAAAGAATTGTGTTCAGGAATGAGATGGGTCTAACTGCTTTGTCTTTCTTTCTCATCTAAAGTTTGTAATATTTATTACTTCTATAATTTTTTGCTAGATTTTTGCCTTATTGTAAAAGTAGTCCAGTCCACTGCTTAAAAAAAAAAAACTGCAGAAAAGATTAAAAAGTCATCTGTTATTTTATCAATTTTAATAAAACAATTTTAACAAAAATATTGGCTAGTTGGTATCTGAATATTTTACTTTACTTGATATTTAAGTCATTACAAGAATATATTTGTTTTCAGTCTTTTTGAAAAGAGCCTAAAATGTAAATCCAGAATAAATTTGTTATAATTGCTAAAAGTTAGAAAAAGTTCTAGTTAACCTTAAAATTGGAAAATACTCATTATATTAGAATTTTCTAGCCATTGGAGAAAAGATGGACTACTTTGAATTATCTTCAAAACTCCCCCGTTTATTCAAATTTATTGTTCACATCATATATTAATGCAGTTGGCATTCTAAGAACTTGTCATGATTGCCTCAGGAGAGTGATGACATGTTCAGACACACGAAGATTTTTTTCTAGTTCATGTAATGAAAGAAATTATACTTTGGGATCTTAAATTGCAAACAAGACCCCTGCTAATGCTCCATTGTTCAATAGTTCCAACTTTGGCAATATTGATTTTTTCAAATATGATATTTTTATACCATTTTTTTTAACAGAACAAAAAATTTATTACTCAAAAAAGCTTCATTTTTTAAAAAATTTTACTTTCTGACTCTGTTTGTGCCTTCAAGACTTCCACAATGGTTTTCTGCTCCTCAATAAAGAAAGCATGCTTGATCCTATCACAGACACATTTAGCACACATGGATCTGCCATAGGCCCTGGTTGCCATGTTTTTCATTTTAGACAACCTTATGAGAACTTCAGGTCTCATAGCATAAAGTCCACAAAGTCAGCCTGGGCACATATCTCCTGAAGATTTTGGTGCTTTCCCGTCCTTCTTGGTAAAAAGGTAAACAGTTCAATTACCAGGGGATTGGGATGGACTAGTTTTATTAGAGGCTGTACTGTAGGACAGCCTTCAATGGTATGTCAAACGCTGGACCATTCTGAATGCTGGCACATACCGTCCCGGGAAGAATACACAGGGGTTCTTTCGTGTAATCACAAAGTAAGTCATTAAGGAAATGTGGTACATATTGTATTAAAAAAATCAGACAAAAATAAACACAAATGAAACAAAGTATATTATCAACTTTCTTCTGGTCTACAGCTGGCCATAGTTTGAGTAATTTTATGGACTCAAGTTTTAAATAAAGACTAACACAAAACATATTCAGTGATAGGTACAATTCTTCAAAACATGCAATGTTTAATGTCATTAAAATTCAAGACATTAAAATTTAATGTCTTCAGAATTGTAGGCTTAGATTTTGGGGGAGGGGTTTGTTTCATACCTGATTTAAAATACCGCCAACTTTCTGACAGATA
>NW_011888837.1:6881122-6883767 GCF_000151845.1 Pteropus vampyrus
CTTTATATTCCCACTGCCAAGCAGACACAATACCTGGCATATACTGGACACTCAATAAATGACAACTGGATGAATAAATCTAGTATTGCTGTAGCTCTATTTCAAGTTTCCTGTAGTTATTTGTATTTATTGGAAAAAACTGTAAAATATTCTATTTGTGAAAATAGAAATACTTTTCAACAAAATGTACTTCCATAATATTTTGCTTTAAGAGGTAGCAACTCAGAGGCAAGTTATAATTCAAGATAGACCAGAAAATCTCTGGGAATGAAAACAATAAAATTCATGTCTATGCTTGTTCATTTAAAACAAACAAACCAAAAAATCTCCAGCTCAACAAATTTTCCATTACATTGTTTTTCATTGGCTATGTGATTACACCCTAGAAGAGAATAAACAGGAATTATGCCTCTTCATATAGTTCACATATTCTATTTAAAACATTCATGAAAAATAATAACCTCTGAAATACCATTAGGAATAGTCAAGTTTAAAATGCCACATTTGTTAGACATTGACACGTTTTGTTTTCTATTGCCTAGTATTCATCTTTAAAATTCATTTTGATAGCAGGTCTAATACCAAATACGTTTTTTCCTACTGAGTATTCCACATTACCTCTAGTAAAAAAGGTTCTGAATCTAGGCAAGGGCAATTCTTTTGAGGACACATAAGGCAATAGCTTGTAATTCAGTTTACTTGTCCAAAGAGTTCTTGGCTCTGTAGTGTTGACGGTAACAGATATGTGTTTGGAGATCCCAAACCCAGTCAGATATGACTGGGAAGACAATAAAAGGAACAGATGGATATCTTTACAAAGCAACAATTTCAGAGCCACTCTTGGGGTCATGCCCATTTTTTTTTTCAGGAGATATGAGAAAGAGAACAGAAAAGAATGAGGGAGAAGGACTCACCACTCTTTGTGGTGAAAATCTCTCCTCAGAGTCCTAAAGATTCTAGAAACTAAGATGCATATTATTTGAAGTTCATTATGCAAAGAATACTGAAATTCGGAACTATTGTTTTATGGTTAATATACTAAGTTTAAAGGCAAATAAATTAACTAGCTTTACAGAGTGCATTTTAGCACATGAAATGCAAGTTCTTCATTATTAGAATATGTTTTCTTAGAAAAGAAGATATGAATGATTGAACTAGCAAGATGAACCCTATGTACTACAACTTCTTTGGGGACATTCTAGTGAGAATTCTGCCATGGATCATACAATCTCTCTCCTTTGTTATTCTCTGATTGTTCATAATCAGCCATACTTTCATATCAATGCAAGTAAACTAGTATGCCAATGTAATGTAGGAGTGGTAAGAGAATTTCACTTGGACTGTATTTTTTTGGACTAAAGTTGTTTTTTATTATGGTAAATATACACAACATGTGTATTTTTGATTTAAAATTTACCATTTTAACTGTGTGCTTCTGCGACGGTTAAGTACATTCACATTGTTATACAACTGTCACTACTGTCCATCTTCAGAACTTTTTCATAATCTCAAACTGAAACTCTAGCCGTTAAACAATGACTCTTTTTTTTTTTTTTTCTTTTTAACAATGACTCTACTAGTCCCTATTATCAGGCCCTGGTAACCACTATTTGGCTTCCTTGTCTCTATGAATTTGACTATTCTAGGTACCTCATAAAGTATGAGTCTGTGCTTCATTTCTTTTGGGTATATACCTAGAAGTGGCATTACTGGATCATGTGGTAATTCTATGTTTAATTTTTTGAGGAATTGTCATACTGTCTTCCACAGAACCTGAACCATTTTACATTCTCACTAGCAAAGCACGAGAGTCCCAATTTTCCACATCCTCGCCAACATTTACATTCTTTTCTTTTCTTTCTTTTTTTTTAAAAAACGATAGCAGTCCTAATGGATGTGAAATGGTACCTTTTTATGATGTTGATTTTCATTTCCCTAATGACTACCGATGTTGAGCATCTTTTTTTTTTTTTTTGCATTTATGCGGAAATTTATTTTTTGAATTTAAAATTTTTTTAAAATGCCAGTTTATTTATTTATTTTATTGATGTTGAGCATCTTCATATGTGCCTATTGACCATTCTTATATCTTCTTTGGAGAAATGTCTATTAAACTCATTTTTTAATTGTTTTTGTTTTTGTTTTGTTTTGTTTTGTTTGTTTTTGTTGTTGAATGGTAAGATTTTTAAATATATTCTGAATAGTAATCCCTTATCAAATAAATTAATTGCAAATATTTTCGCCCAGTCTGTGTATTGTTTTTTCACTTTCTTGATAATGTCCTTTGAAGCATAAAAGCTTTTAATTTCGATAAATCCCAATTAATCTTTTAGTTGTTGTTGTTGCTGGTGCTTTTGGTGTTATGTGCAAGAAATCATTGTCAAATCCAATGTAAGATTTTTTTAAATGTGTTTTAATAGCCTAGAAATAAGTTGATTACATTAACTTCTCTCTCTTTTTTTTTATTCTTTTGAGTTGTACTCTTCACATCCTCTTAATCACACAAAAGATAAATAGAACTATCATATAGGTTGCCAAATATTGCCTTATTTTATAAAGCAATGTTTATTATATACATAATTAAACCTGTACTGGTCTATCACTATTATTTTTTTTTTTTTTTTTTTTTTTTTTTTTTAGGAATC
>NW_011888837.1:6883817-6912649 GCF_000151845.1 Pteropus vampyrus
TTTTTTTTTTTTTTTTTTTTTTTTTAGGAATCCTTCTGCTATTCTGTTTAAAAATATAGAAACCAAAGAATCACTCAACTCTTCTTCTGTCTTTATAATAATGACAGCAATAATAGCAAACTTTTACATGGAGCTTACCCATTTCAAAGAGTTGATCTAAGGACATTAACTCATTTACTCCTCAAACAATCCAGTTATTCCTTACAACTATCATTATCATCATTATCACCATCCATATCCTCATCTTCTTTTTATAGTGGAAGAAACTGAAACACAGAGAGGTTAAGTAACTTGGCAAAGGTCACACAGTAAGTGGTAGGGTCCGGATCTGAAGCCAGTAGTCTATGCTCTTACTGCTACTTCATCCTCTCTTTCAATTATGAAAGCTAGCAGTCAAGGAGGCACAAACATGAGATTTTTATTATGTTACTTGCCTCAACATAAACCTTTCACGGAACTCTAGTCTTACAGAAAAAAATAAGATCTATATTCTTTGCTTGACATTCAAGATTCTTCAAAATCTGGTTCTAACTTTTATTATCCACTTTCTTCCAACATTATCTGCTCTGTTTAACAGATATAAACTCTAGAACTTGTCTCTGATGCTATCATTCATAGCATTTCCCACAACTAAGTTTATTTTCATCTCTTTATCCTTTGAATATCTATTGATATTCTATCCATCTTAAAAGTCTAGTTCACATTTAGAAGTCTGGTTCTGCCATTAGAATATTTTCTTCTAATTCCTGGCCTTTCCTTTCTGTATTATTTATAGCATACGCAATCCACTCATTTGCACAGAGATTATTACCATGAGGATAAACCCTATTTCTTCAGAATAGGGTTTATCCTCATGGTAATAATCTCTTTGTTACGATCAGTGAGAAACTAAGGACTAGAAAAGGAAACTCACATATGAATTGACTACTTTATACTGAATAGGCATCAAACTAATCAGAAGAAAAAAATACAAAAGACAATGGAATCTTGACTTGGAATAAATGTGGGCATTGTGGACTGAATATAAGAACTTTTTCAAAAAATAAATTCAATTAATCTGACTTATATGGTTGAAATTATCTCTAGAATAATGTAGTAGGGCTAAGTGAAAAGAAATCATGAAAAGCCACATGTAGAACAGGTAATGTTAAAAACTGAAGTAACTTGGTATTGAGAAGAATTTTGAAAAATTATAATCCAATAACTGATTTCTAAGACATGTTATCAAACTTTTCAAATCTTTAAATCTCACCAAGAATCCCACTTATTCACTCCTAAATAATGAAGATGATGTCCACTTTTTAAGATGAAAGAATGAGATTCATCCTGTGAGAGGAAAAATACCATGAACAAAGTGTTATTTTATGTCTCTGATTTTGACTGCCCAGGAAATCTGCAGAGATTATCTTTGACAGCTTCCAGGAAGATCTGGCTGTGTGATTAAGTGAAACAATCACAAGATTCTCAGTCATGGGTCCCAGTGAGACATGATTAGGCATTCAGTATTTATTAGAGGGCCAGAATACCTAGAAGGTGTAGTGGATGCCACATCATTGGTGGTGATGGTGGATGAAGTAAACCTAGAAGAATAGATGGAAGGCTGACTATACATATATTCAGATATTAAAAACCATGCTAATTAGCTTATCTGGGGAATGACGAAATTAGCACAACCTTTAAAGCAGTAAGGTAAAAGGATCAGATTTCTGTATTCAAAAGATATGTGTGGCCATGTAGGGTACCTGAGCTGACAGGGTGATGCCTGTGAAAACATGTTGGTAGTGGAAGTCACCACATGGGGCCCGAGGGCTCAGGGCCACTGGGCAGCACTGAGCAGAGGACTTTGAGTTCCAGTGCGACTGAGGGACTGGCCCAGAGTCTGTTCTGCCCACACACCCAGCCAGAAGGATGGCTCTCCTCCTGCACTGCTCCAAGACCACCAGAACATACCTGGAATGAGAGGATTAGAATGTTGGGAATAGACTCATTTTTGAAGATGCCAAAAGGAAAACATAGCTGAAAATCAGGCATGAGCAGTGGATGAACAAGATCACAACAGAGGTTCGAAGTGTTCCCTTGACCATCTATATCTGCAATTATTAAGAACCCATGTGCTAACCCCTTTTCTGATGATGAACAACAACCAGAGGAAGGAGATGCTCGAGAAATGCTTATAAGAACAACCAGGAGGATTTTGAGAGAATGAGGATCTTGAGATCGGGTCCTCCTTTCCTTCTTTGCCTCTGAACAGCTCCTGCAGCTGAGAGACCTAGAAGCTTTTGTCTGAAGTTAAGAAGGCCAGAGGAGTGGGGAGATTTCCAAGCCAGATCTAGGGCCCTGGAAAAAAACAATAAATTATGTTAAAGTCAGAGAGAGACAAAGATGGAAAGGAGAGGAAACAGTAGGGGAAAGAGAATCATGGTGGAAATGCAGAGGATAAATCAGAGATATGGGACAGGAAAAGTTAGATTATTGTAGTGTATAAGATACCGTTATCGGGAGATAATGGTGATGCCTGAACTAAAAGAATGTGAAATAAGAGGAAGAAACAGAGATAGGAAACCTTTTATATTCAGTTATCTTAAAATAATTTCTCAGTGCTTGAAACAATTTTGAGTGTTTAGTGGAAAATCTTATGCAATTACCACTGTATTTCTAAATATCTTTTAATCTTATTTTAGAGAAAAACAGTAATTTTTAGTGTTAGAATTGAAATCTTTAAAGAAATTTGGCCCATGGTATAGAAGAAAGTTCCCCTAGGTTCTAATCCCAGTATTTTCAGGCACAAACCACCCCTGAAACCTTGGGCCATTACCTCTTCTGGACTTCAGTTTCTAATATTTAACATAAGGGACTGACGTATAAGATCTCCAATTTCTAGCTAAAATTCATGAGGGATCTATTTTAAATTTAAAGTTTTATCTTTCTAAATCTTAGGTTATCTTCTTATAGCCATCTCTAACATATCAAAAATGAAAAGTAAATTCCTGTTCTCCAGGGACAACTATCAATCATATGACAAAAATGAGATATTGTGAGATTCTGTAGAAACTGTTTTGTAAAAGATTTATGCACTGTTTATCTATATTCTTCTTATCCGTAGGCATTGCATGGTTCTTGTAATATGCACTGAGGCTGGTATAAGAAGGTAAAATGATAGCGAACCACAGAAACAAATGGGAGAGAAACACACACATAAACAGGCAAAGTATTGACAACAATAGAGCTGAAGAGCAGAGGCTGTGAGAGGATGAATGAAAGATAGATAAATGATCGTCCAAGTACTTACCAAGGCAAACATTTGGTATATAATTTGTTTTTGATACAATTGTAATGAATGTCATTCTTCTCTATGGAACAAAACGCCAGATCTTTAGCACATCACTGCTTGGTGCCCAGTAGGCAGCGAGTGCCCAATTGCCAATGCCACTTTTAGCTCATGTTCGTCTGCAGGATATTAAACAGACTGCCATCCTTTTGATGTTTGTGAATACGAGTAGTAAATACCATATGATATGACTCAATGAATTTGTTTCAGGAAAAAAAAAAAGACAAAGAGGAGTATGAAGAAGGGAAGAAGGTGGAAATTTACATCCCTCTCTGATATGAAGGAATGAACTAGGTAAGATTCAAAGGATAACAGTGTTAGGATGGTGAGTAGTAAGCTTTGTATCAAGAAAAGAATGGTACGTCTACCCGTTCACTTCTAAATTTCTAGCATGTTTCAGGATTAAGGAAATGGCTCCTCAAAGAGTCTGTAAACATTATTTTTTTCAGAAATAAAATATCACTGGAGATTAGAGAATGATTTTATCATAGTTAGGAATCTTTCAGAATGTATCTGGCTTAAGTGGCCATAAAAATTGTATGCATGTGTGAGTATGTGATTGTTCACCAAATATATGGTGGCCAAGACATAACTCTAACTTTCGTAAGAAATTCACAAGCATTATTACCTTTACTCTCATCTTGTAAAAAAGTCATAACAGAGTTCTTTGAGGCAGACAAAGTTCAAGAAAAGCCCTGTCAGTTGCATGGAGCTAAAGGAACATTAGATTCACAAGATAGAAACTTAGATTATAATCTTGCTCCCAACATCTTTGTGACATCAATTAAGTGATTTAAATTTTTCACTTCTTTGTATTTGAAGATATTAGACTAGATGGTCTCTTAAGCCCTATTCAACTCCAGGCTTTCCTGACATTGAAGGAAGTAGTCTTGCAGTTTTCTTTGAGAACATCTTTTTTGAAAATACTAAATCCTATGCAAATAATCATATTCCCCAGATCAATCATCTCTTGCATTCTAAAGCTATACTCTTTCTCAATTACAAAGGTGATTTTCTTATTCTTTTCCTCAATATTTTCAAATGTGGAACTGAACTAATCATAGATATCTATGGCTGATTTGAAATAGCTTTGGGAAGAAGTGATCAGTTTATTCAGAGAAATAAACTTGAGGCCACACAAACCTTATCTTATAACCAGAGAGGAGAGAGAGAGAGAGAGAGAAAGAGAGAAAGAGAGAGAGAGCGCTTTTTGCTCCAGGACGTCTACTCATTCCCTACTCTGGTCACTTTGCTAAGGCCATACAAAGGTGGAAACAGGGAGGTACTGTTAAACAGGTTGCCTATTTCAGTTCAGAGAAAACCTAGACAAATCAGAGTTATCCTTATTTGCAATCACTAGAACATTTTTGTCTTGGTTTTTGCCTAGCTCTCTTTTGAAGCTACTACGATAGACATATACTAAGACTCTCCTTACTATTTATTTTTGGCTTTGTAAATGTTTTCCAAATGTGGATTTCTTATTACACTTGAAAAACATACTTTAATAACCCAGTATAAGAAAGACTTGTGGAGTTTACCGTGAACTAAATTTCGTAGGTAGTTTAATATAAAATTATTAAGACAGTCTTATCACTCTTTACTTTTTTCCCACCAAAGGTCTGGGCTGCTGCTGCCTCCCCCTCCCACTCCCCCTCTTCCTTTTTTTGTAACATAAATCAGTTTGTTGAGGGCTGATATGATAATGAACTGTAATGTATGCTAAACACACAGAGGACAAGGATCACATGCAATTTCTCCAAGGCTCAGATAAATAGGGCTGTAAAGGTTGTTGATGGGAACTGTGAGGGAATATTTAAATATCAAATTTATTCATTTTGTTTTGATTGAAATAATCAGAATAGACTGTAGAGCTGTCATTTCTGTGGGAGGTTAAAGTAGGTAACTGACTGAGATGATCTGGAATTTACTCTAGACCTGCTGGAAGATTACCCTAGAGGATCTTATTAGTTCACATGATTTTTAAAAAAAAGCATGAAAACAAATTTTCCATACCTAATCGTCATTGAGTTGGTGCATAATGTTCCACCTAAATGATGATTGTTTAATGTAACATTTATATTTATGATAACAGGGCTTACCAGTGAATGAAACAATAGCTTCTCTGTGATATTATGGGTATTAATATCAAAATGATAATATAAGCACTAGAAATAGGCACACACATAATAATTTAAGATTCTTTATAGGGTGAGGAGGGAAAGATGTGTATCCCTCTAAAACCTATGTATATGGTTTCCATTCCTAGAGCTAAGCTAGAAAGGCCTTGGGTGTTTAGTGCTGCTTCTATGTGGATACTACAATAGGGTGTCTTTAATTAGATTTAATAGTACAGCTTGTTCCTATCTGGATACCTATAACATTCCTTTCCTTTCATGACCTTTGTTTCTTCTCTTTCTCTTCCTCCTATGCACCCTTTCCCCTCCCAGATACGACTTACTTGTTTTAATTCACAAACTGCATCTTTGGAAAATAGTGTCAGAATTAGATGCTTTTCATTCTCCCAGTTAGTGTTTGAGTTCATGCTCTCTCATACATACACCTGACATTAAACAATGACTTGCTGTTTTATAATATGCAGGCAATGAGACCCCATCATCATAATTTAACCATGTAGTTCTGCTTAGTGGCAATATAGAGAAATTATTAATTAGCTAATTTTATAATAGAATATACAGAAGCTCTTGTATAGCCTCTGGGCAAAGTACTGTAATTTACCAATATCATGTTAAGTTAAATTATGAAAATGAGACTTATAAAGGCATTTAAAAAAAAGAAAGCTGATAATCACAGGAGTGTAATATTGAAGGAGTGAGAATGAAATACAGAGTTTGAGGAATTTTAGTCTGATTTTCTCATATCTTTGTTTGTGACTCTTCATAAGGTCATTTGCAGCAAGTCTCAGACTGAGAGTTATGACCAAATAAATGAAATGGGAAATTAATTTGTTTTAAATGATACTAGATATTATCATGTACTTCTCCAGCCTAATCACACAAATGACTTCAAGTAAAACTCATAGACATTTTAGAGAGAGTAACCGACACACCCCATCCTAGCTGACTGTAGAATCAACGAGAGTTTGAAGATAAAATTTTTCTTTTTAAAAAAAGTTTTATTGAGGTATAATTTATCCTATAATAACTGCACATATTTGAAATGTTCTATTTGATTAATTTTGACATAAATATTCACCTTTGAAACCATCACCATAATTAATATAATGAGCATATCCATTACCCCCCAATTTTTTTTGTGCTCCTTTATGGTTATGCCTTCTACCCCTTCCTGCCTTTTCTTCATCCCCCTGCCTTACCTCTCCCCCCACCCCCACCAGCCCTATTCCCAGGGAGCCACTGATCTGCTTTCTGTCATTACACAATAGTTTGCATTTACTAGAATTGAATATGAATGGGATCAAACACTATGTATATAGTCTGGCTTATTTCACTAGGCTTAGTTATTTTGAAAGCCATCTACATTGTAGTGTGTCTTAATAGTTGCTGAGTAGTCTTCCATTGTATGAATATACATGGTTTGTTTATTTATTAACTTGTTCATGGACATTTGAATTGTGTCCAGTTTGGGGCTATAACTAATAAAGTGCTATGAACGAATCTTTGTACAGCCATGTTTTCATTTACCATGGGCAAATACCTAGAATGTTTATTTTTTAAGAAACTGTTAAACTGTTTTCTAATGTTTGTACCATTTTACATTTCCAGCAGAATCATATGAAATATTCAGTTCCCCATCTTTATCGACTCTTGGTATGACTAATTATCTTTTTAATTTTAGCCATTCTAGTCAGTGTGTAGTTATGTCTAATGTAGGCTTTCTTTCTTAGTCTGTTAATATGGTAAAATACATTGATTGAGTTTTCCAGTTATACTTACTCATTATCCTATCTTTATATCCCTCCACTTGTTTGTGATGTCTTATCTTTTTTATATATTGTCAGATTAATTTTGCTAAAATTTCGATGAGAATTTTTGCATTTAGATTTATAAAGGATATTGATCTGCAGTTTTTCTTGTAATATCCTTGTCTGGTGTTGGAATCAGAGTAATGTAATCCTGTCCTCATAGAATTAGCTTGAAAATGTTCCTTCCTTTTCAGTTTTCTGGAAGAGTTGTGTAGAATGGTTATTATTTCTCCATTTGGGCTTGGAGTTTCTTTGTGGGGAGATTTTAAACTAGAAATTTAACTTATTTAATAGAGAGATAGGGCCATTTAAATTACTTTTTTTTTTTTTTTTTTGAGTTTTGGTAGTTTGTGTTTCCCTTTCATCTAAGTTGTCAAATTTACTGGCATTAAGTTTTCTTATATTCCGGTATTATTGTTTTAATATCTTTAGAATCTATATCACTTTTATTTCTGATAATGATCGTTTTTGTCATCTTTTTTTCTAGTCAGTTTGGCTAAAAGTTTATCAATTTATTGTTATTCTAAAGAACTAACTTTTGGCTCTATTGATTTTTGCTATTATTTTTCTGTTTTCCGTACCATTGATTATTGTTCTCATCTTTATTATTTCTTTTCTTCTATTTACTTTGTATTTAATGCCACTTTTATTTCGTTTTTTTATTTGAACCATTTTCTCTCTTCTTTAGTCTTATAAATTTCTCCCTAAGTACTGTTTTAGTAATATCTCATAAATTTTGATTTGTTGTTTTTATTTTCATTGTGTTCCAAATACTTTCTATTTTCCTTCTCTATCTCACTCGTGGATTATTTAAAAGTTTGTTATTTAATGTCCAAATATTTGGATATTTTCAAGAAATTTTTATTGATTTATAAGTCCAGTGTGCTCAGACAGCACACTTTGAATGAAATCCTTGCAAATATATTGAAGCTTGGTTAATGGTCTGTATGAGGTCTATCTTGGTAAGTGTTTTATATGCATTTGAAAAGAATGTGTTTTCTCCTATTATTGGGCAGCATGTTCTATTAATGTCAATTAAGTTGTTTGATAGTATTGTTCAAATCTTCTCTATTAAATTTGTCTACTTGTTTCATGAGATGTTGAGGAAGAGATGTTGAAATCTTCTACTATAATTGTAGATTTATCTGTTTTTTTAGTTCTATCAGATTTTGCTGTGTATATTTTAAAGCTCTGTTTTAGTTGTATAAGTATTTCAGATTATTTCTCTATATGAAGTGGCCCCTTTATTATTGCAAAATGTCTTCATTTATCACAGGTAATGTTCTTTGCTCCGAAATTTACTTTCTGATATTAATATAGCCACTCCAGCTTTCTATTAATATTAACAGCATATCTTTTTAATATCCTTTTGCTTTTAACTTTTTTTTTAGTATCTGAAATATATTTTTTGGAGGCAGTATATTTTTGAGTCTTGCTTTTTTATCTGATGACAATTTTACCTTTTAATCAAGATAATTAGACCATCTATATTTAATGTGGTTTATATGGGTAGGTTTAAATATATTTTTCTGCTGTTGTTTTCTATTGTCCTATCTTTTTTTTTTCTCCCTTTTCATCTCTTTTCTGCCTTCTTTTGGATCAATCGAATATTTTTATTGTTTTAGCTTATGTACTTAATTTCCTTATTAATTATAATTTTTGTTTTGTTATTTTAGGATTTAGAGTATGCATTTTGAACTATCAGTGTAACAACTTGAAATGATGTTGTACCACTTCTCATATAGTATATGAAATTCTTATATTATTGCACTTCCATTTATCCACTTCCAAATTTCTTGCTTTCTTTTTGTTTTCTTTTATATATGCTTAAACTCCATACTTGATTATTTTTGTTGGAGCAGTCAATTCTTTTTTTCTGCTTGAAAATAATGCTTACTGTAGTATTCCACATTTTTTTCAACATATGTTCATCTAATACAATTAAATCAAAAGGTAAAGCATAAGAAATAGAGTTGAAATTACATTTTTTTATAACAATATAAAACATGTGCTTAAATTTTAAATACTGTCTCTTTAAGAAAAAGTTTCTCCTGGTAAATAATATGTATACACATTGCCCAAAAATATATACAAATATTTACACTAAAATATTTATGTATATTGTGGTCTACTTAAGACTACTCTTTTTATAAACTTTATAAATGGGCTACTCTATATGAAATATATAAGCATATATGTTATACATACCAAGTAAAGTACATAAAATGGAGAGATAAAAAAAAAAAACCTAAGAAAAAAGTGTCCTTTTCCCTTTAGGAACTATATAGCAAACTGTTGTAATTAGTGAGATCGTGTAAAATGAAGAATTTTAATTTGGCAAATATTTTCCAGGAATATATTTAAGCTATGGGAATATTAAATTTCTATTGTAAGAATGTATGTGTCCATTAAACATTCAGTAAAGATATTGTGGTCTCCTTCATAAGTACCAAAGAGGGTTTTGGGGATCTATTAAAAACAACAAGTCCCTCAGTTTGGGCAGTTAGTTACACCTCTTAATCAAGTGCATGACACAGAGAACCAAATCCAGATTCATAGTGTTAGAAAATGTTTGGTGAAAGATTCCACAGACAGAATCCAAACATCCTATATTCTAGAGGGCATGGGGCAGAATTTTATGACAATGGAAGGGCTTAACATCTGAAATAGCTGGCCCAAACTTAACTGACAATATTAAAAGTACACCAAATGTTTCCACAGTGGTTTTTTTTTTTTTTTTTCTGTAATTTATTTATTTCAAGCCACAGATCCACTTGTAAGGTTCCCATAAGTCATGCAGGAAGCGGTTTATAAATAAATGAAGAGTCTATTATGGCATCTTCTATTAAAACACAGAATGGTTGGATTCTTTCATAATATAAAAAGGTCACATCTTGGAAATCCATTCTTGGTATTAATATGCTGTACCTGATATGTATCTTGCTCCAATTAATATCATCATGCTACTCACTATAAAAAAGCCCAAGGGCAGACTAGAGAAGATAGCAGAATCACTACTTTCAGGAGACTGAGTAGTAACCCAACTCATTGACTTCATCACGGCTTTCTTCCATGTGGAATAACGAATTTCACTTTCAGTGGCCTTGATCTGTGGATCAACCCGCTCCATCATGACGGCTGACAAATCCTCGGGTTTAAGACTCCAAATGCCCACACCTTCTGCAGCTCCTGCTGCCATGGCAGCTCCCAGTGCAGTTGTTTCAGGCATAGAGGGCTTTATTACTGGAATATGCAGAATGTCTGCTTGTAGTTGCATAAGAATTTGGTTGGTGGTCATTTTTCCATCTACCTGCAAATGACTGAGTGGAATTCCACAGTCACGGTTCATGGAATCCACTATCTCTCGGGTTTGGAAACAAATAGCTTCTAATGCAGCGAAAGCAATATGGCTTTTATTGGTGAACTGAGTGAGACCACAGATTATCCCTCTTGCACTGGGATCCCAATAAGGTGCATATAACCCTGAAAAGGCTGGGATGAAGTAGCAGCCATAGGAAGTACCTGCTTCTTCAGCAAGTTTTTCAACTTCTTCTGAGGTTTCTATAATTCCAAGATTGTCTTTTAGCCAGCGAATAACGGCACCTGCTATAGCAACAGAACCCTCCAGTGCATAAAATGCTGGCTTTTCTCTGCCTAATTTGTAAGCCACTGTGGTCAGAAGGCCATGTTCAGAAAATACACACTTACGGCCGGTATTACATAGTAAGAAACAACCTGTTCCATATGTATTTTTGGCTTGTCCTTCCTGGAAGCACATTTGCCCCACTAATGCAGCAGACTGGTCCCCCAAACACCCAGATATTGGCACACCTTCTAAGGCTCCAGCTTTCATTAAGCCATAGATCTCAGAAGAACTGCAGACATTTGGGAGAATGCTCATGGGAATTTCAAAAAAGTCACAGAGCTCTTTATCCCATTCCAAAGAATGAATGTTGAAAAGCATTGTCCTACTTGCGTTTGTTACATCTGTACAGTGGACACCTTCATTAACTCCTCCTGTCAAATTCCAGATAAGCCATGAATCCATGGTACCAAAAAGAGCTCTATCTTCTTCAATGGCTTTCTGAACTTCGCTCACATTGTCGAGAATCCAACGAAGTTTCACTGCACTGAAGTAAGTGCTAAGTGGAAGGCCTGTCTTGGACTTTACAAAGTTATTATTTCCTGGAATTTTTTTACTAAGATTCTCAACTGTAGACTGGGTTCTCAGATCCAGCCACGCCACAGCATTGTAGAGCGGCTCTCCAGTTAACTTGTCCCAGATAAGAGTGGTTTCTCTCTGATTGCTGACACCAATAGCTTTTATGTTGGATATATCAATATTCACTTCGTTAAGTTTCTCACACGTTCTCTCTATACACTCATAGACAGACTGAAGAATTTCCTTAGGGTCTTGTTCCACCCATCCTTCTTTTGGAAACTCTTGTGTTAATTGTACTTGATGGTGACTAAGTAGTTCTGCTGTTTTTGAATTGAAAACCAGAAATCTAGAAGAGTTAGTCCCTTGGACCACTGCGCCCACCAACGGCCCCACAACTGATTCCTTCGGGGCTGCCATGAAATCAATTGGTAGACTCAGCCAAACTGCTGCCGTTAACCAGGTGATGGAGGTGCGTATGGGGAGGGGGAGGGGCACGCTGCAGGAGTCTAAGGCGCAGGCGCAGTAGCTGCCTGGGCTGAAACTGAAGCTGCTCGAGGCAACCTTTGCCCTTCAACTGGCGCTACACCTTCTCACCCAGCTTTTCCATCCCAAGCCCCGCCCCGCCCCAATCACTCTATTAGGAGGTGTTAGTTTTTGAAAAAATCATGTATTTACCCATGTAATTACTGTTACCATTACCTTCATTCTATTATGGGTCCATATTTCTGTTATCATTTTCTTTCTGCTTTTAAGATTTCTTTCAACATTTCTTGTAGTGTGGATCCACTGGAAATGAATTCTTCCCGCTTTTGAAGATCTGAGAAGTATTTCCTCTTACTATTTAAAATATTTTCTCTTGATGTAGAATTCTAAGTAACTTTTTTTGGGGACGGACCTTTAAACTTGCTTCACCATCTCTCTTGTGTTGTTGCAGGTATGAACATCGCTGTCATCCTTATTTTCAATGTCAATTTTTCTTTCACTGCTTGTAAAATTTTTTTAACTATCAGTGGTTTTGTTTAGTTTTGTAATGATGTTACTTGGTGTAATTTCTTATTTCCTGTGCTTGGGCCTCATGAAGCTACTTGGATCTTTGGATTTATAGATTTCATAAACTTTGGAAAACTTTAGACTGTTATTCCTACAAATAATTTTCTTTTCTCTTCTCTGCTTTAGGAACTCTGGTCACACATATTAGCATTATACCACAGATCACTAATGCTCTACTCATTATTATAATTTTCTTTCTATGGTTTATTTTAGACAGTTTCTATTGCTGTGTCTTCAAGTTTACTAATCTTTTCTTCTCCAATATCTAATATGCTAATTCATCCATTATATTTTTCACCTCACACGTTGTACTTTCTTTCAAAGAAGTTCTGAAGTTTTAAAAATATTTACTTAATTTTTTGAACACATGGAATATAGTTAGGACAACTTTTAATCTCATTTTCTGCTAATTGTAATGTCTGTGTCAGTTTGGGTTCAGTTTTGACTGATTGCGTTATCTCTTCATTATGGCTTATGTTTCACGGCTTCTTTGTATGCCTGATAATTTTTGATTAGATGCCAAATATTTGAATTTTACCTGGTTGGGTTGCTGGATATTTTTGTAATCATATAAATCTTGAGTTCTGTTTTGGAATACAGTTAAGTTATTTGGAAATAGTTTGATTCTTTCGGGTCTTGCATTTAAGATTTGTTTGGAACAAGACAGTGCTCAGTCTGGAACTAATTATTTCCCTTTAGTGTGATGAGATCCTTCACTGTATTCTACCCAAGGCCCATGAGAATGAGGTTTTCCTGGTTGGTGGGAATAGGCCATGTTCCCAAACCTGGGTTAACACTGGATACTATTATCTTTAATTTTTCATGTGCATCTTTCCTCAGCCTCAAGTATTTTCCTCTCACACATGCACTGATCAATAATCAAATGACTATTCTAGGGATACTCTCTGGAGATCTCCAGAGTCTTCTTCCTGTGCAACTCTTTTCTTTCCAGTACCATGTCCTGCACATTCTAGCTGTCGTCATCTCTCTGGATCCTGAGCTCCCATTTCCTCAGCACAAGATCTCCACTGCACTTCACTTTCCTCTCCCAGTGCTGTGGCCTCAAAACTCTCTCAAGGCAATAAGTTGAGAAGTCATAATACTCATGCCATTTGTTTCTTGCCTCCTAAGGATCACTGCCCTTCATTGCCTAATAGCCAGTATCTTGTGAATTGTCGTTATATATTTTTAAATTATGCAAACTGTTTTATATATTTTGTCCATTTTTCATCATTTCAGATGATAAATGAGGATAAATCTAATTTCTCCTACTTCATCTTGGCCAGAGTGAAAGTCCACCTAGAATTTCAGATTGGAAAGTTGGTGAATAAATATCCATTTTCTCACTAATGAAAATTTATTAAATATGCATTCAATGAATGGCAGTTTTCTGCATTAGGCCACAAACTACGCTTTTGAGTTAGCTCAAGGATGAAGCTCATTTATTCTTAGTGAAACTAAAAGAACACGATGGAAAATAACATAGAAATCAACAATAATATTGTTACTTTACTGTTTTAACTGGCTCATATTTTCCATTTTAAGTGAAAATCCTCCAAGGAGTTTTATGAAAAGCAAATTTAACAACCAGACTTGATTTGAATAGTAAAGAATTGAAATCAATAGTAAATGGTACAGACTTTTCTGATCGTATCTTTTTTCAGTTTTTAAATTTCTATCAGAGATTCTCTAAGCAAAAATTTAGAGGCAACATTTACCATTATGTCAGTTTACCATACTATGTTTGAATTTTCATGGAACAGATTTTAAATTTTGTTTTAAATGTTAATTTTTATTGCCAAGTATTTGGTAGACCCCAAATTTCTTTTCTACATCCCTTCACCCTTGCACATCAATATATACACATAAATGTTCCCAATCCTATTAGTTTTTGAACCTAGGAATACTTTTAAGTATTTTGTGTTTAATACAAGTAACTTATTTATAAAATTATTAGTTCTAGTATTAGTTTATATATTAGTTTTACTGTTAATAAATTGTAGCTACTAAATAATCAGATAAATGTCTCAATTTAACTTTCTTAAAGTAATTACAAACTAAATGATGGATTTAACCAAAGCTGACTAATGTTTTCTTTTTTTTTTTTAAATGAGGAAGCTTAAATTAGCTCCACTATTTTTTTCATTTCGAGAAAAATTTAAAAATCTTTTGCTTGTTAGTCTATAACAGCTTTCCTGTATTCTAATTAAAGCACCTCTGTAATAAGGACTGGCACTATCTTATTCGTGAATACATTTAACTTTATAAGAAATTGTTATTTCATTTGTATTATATTCCATACAAATGCAAATGCTTTAATGGTGGACATACCATTCATAATAGTCCCCCTCAAATCAGATATTTCTTCAAAAAGTCTTTTACTATAGAATTGTTAAGATTAGAGTTCTTAAATAAATTGACTTTCTATTATTATTTATTTACCTTTAAATCTACTCTAATTTTAGAGTGCAGTTACTTCTTAATGTACAATTGTTTAAGTGATGTCCACACTGTAAGGTTTAAAATGCATTAATTCATTTAGTAATTTGGAGGATATGTTTTGAGAAGTTGCTACATATGGGCTTTATTATAGTGGTGCATAAACATTTTTCTCCCCTATATTACATCTAAGTTAACAGTCCCAACTAAATTTACTTGCGTATAGTGACATATCTTCCTTTGCACATCATGTTTTAGAGAGCCATCCATTTTTTTTTTAATTTATACATTTTTATTTGGCAATGTTTATATTAGTACAGTGAAACTAAATTTTAAGAGGCACTGGATATCATTAGTTTTGGATATAGTTAATTTATTACAAAAGAGAGACGTGGAAATTATTTACATGATGAGATTGCAGAACTTCAGTGGAATGGGCAGGATGCCATTTCAGTAGTGATTTATTTTAGTCTACATGCTTTCCAAGAATGTCGCCATCTCTAAATAAAAAATAATCCTTGTCGTCTAGAACCACTTTGGTGCTGCCATATTCTAGAAGAACTTTATCTCTTATTTTCATGCTGACTGATTGAATCTCTCCACCCTTTCTTTTAGAGCTCCATCCAGCAGCTACTTTACAAAAAGTTTTGCAGTTGCTTGCAAAACTTTTCCTTGAGATTTTTCTGGCACTTTCCGCAGCATTCCTTTCAATTAATATTAGGTCAAAGAGGGGAAGAAACTTTCTACATGCCTGTCCTGCCATGACTTCTGTAGCCACAGTTCGTGCTCTGCTCTCTGCGCTGCGGTCACAAGGAGAGACCTGCAGTCCGGCCGTCTGGGCATGTGAACTCGAGAGCCACTCATTTAATAATTGCTTTTCCCCTGTAAAACTCACTAAATTATAAGTTCAATGGGGGCAGATATCTTGGCTGTTTTATTCAATTTTGTGTCTTTCGCAGTTAGAACAGTGTCTGACCCAAAGCAGAAATTCAAGAAATATTTGTTGAATGAGTTAATGAACACCACTATATATAACTCTCACTTTATTAAGTAATTATCATAAAGTCAAGATAATTTTAATTTCTGGATGAGCTATTGGTTATTCATTTTACAATCTAATAAGGTAGGTTGATGATGAGATGACAGAATGGAGAAATAAAAAGATATATGATAAAATTAGTATAGTAAAATATTGTAGAATTGATGTGGTAGATACAATGGTGTTGGTAAAGTTCTTTCACCTTTTTTATGTTTTCAAATTTTTATAACAAAATATTGGGAAAATGTAGTGCAAATAAAAAGCTGGTCAAGCTGGAAAATACAGTGAATAAAGATATATTTCATACAGGTTTGTTTGTTTGAAGGCGCAGTTGAAAGGAATAAAAGAGTCACTGCCAGTTTACGTTAATGTGAGAGATTCTGTGGTGGAATAATCTAGTTATAATTCATCTCAAGAAAACCATTAATTGTGAATTCTTTTCATTAAGATATTTGCACTTTTATTATAGAAATTTTCTTCTGCCTTTGTAATCCTTGTGAATCCTAGGAAGCCAATATGTTTAACTCCTTGGCTTTTAACAAGAAATATCAGGCATTCAAGGATGCTGCTACTTTTTCCAGTCTCTAAAGAATGGGAATCAATTTTGAAAGTTTCAATTTTATCAAATTTGGACTTAGCCTTTAATTTAACAGTGTGTGCCCTGATGGTGAGGACATTGAATTATATAGTTTGTGGCTAGGAAATTTAACTTTTTTTTTTAGATTGTGTCATAGCCAATGCATCATCACAGTTGGTAATCTTCAAAACACTGACGCATTTCTCTACATGCTGTTCCCAAATGTGCTGGACCAGCTGTTGAGAGCCATGCCATCCAATCGCCTTGAAGACCTCTTCTTGGACCACAAATCACCTAACATACTATCCCTCTTTGTTTTAATAAAGAATGGAAAAATTAAAGCAAGCTACCATGGTTTATTACTCATGTTTTCTCTGTTAAGCATGGGCTGTGGGAGTCACTGAATCCACATTAGGAAGCCTTGGCATTCTAGGTAAGCACTTATAACAGACAAGTCAATAAGTTTAATATTCACCACTATGAAAGTGATTTTATGAATGTTTGAATCTTGAAATTTTTGATTGTGTGTATGTGTGCGTGCGTGCGTGCGTGTTCTTTGTCATTTTCCCAGTGAAAATTGCCCTGACACTGATCTCAATGTTAATGTATTCCTGCTTACATTTGACTTTGGAATATGTTACGGCTAATTATCATTACACAGGATGAAAGATCAGAGCCCTGAGTGGGGTGCTTGGGTTTGGAAACAAAGGGAGACCAATTCAGCATCTTGGCTCTAGGCCCAACAATTGTAATGGAACATCTTGAATCTGGTGGGGGTCTTTGCATCTATTTCTTTTTCTTTTTCTCCCTCACTTTTTGAAAGGGGTTAGGAGGAAGGGGGTTAGGGGTTTGAAGGGGCTGAAATTTCCCCTTGAACATGATGTCAATATGTTGGCATGTCTCCTTTTATTAAGATGCCATCCAACTGATAACAAGTCCTGCTGTGTTTTACCAACATAAAAAATTAGACTGGAGACCGAGGAGCGGCAGGTGGCTTTTGGCACCAAGAAATAATCACACTTGATGTGGAAAGTAAAGTAAAAGGAGCCATCTGTTCACTGCAGGAGGACGTGAAAAATCACATTAACATATTGTCACTAACATCATGAAATACACAGTTAATAATAAATTTAGTTATCATGGCAAGTCGCGTTGGATACTTACTCTGAAAATGCAGAATGTGAAAGATGCTCTTTCTTGCCCACTCCATCTTTTTTTTTCCCTTGGAAAAAAGAATACAGACTTTAAATTTCTCCTTGGTGTGTGTGTGTGTGTGTGTGTGTGTGTGTGTGTGTGTGTGTGGTGTGTGTGGCGTGTGTGTGGTGTGGTTGAGGGGAAGAAAGTGTTTCATTTTAAAGCCTTGCTGTGGTTCATTGTTGCTAAGTGAACGACATGGAATGAATGAGTTCTTTGATTTTGTCCACTTATTATCCACCATGTTACCTATAGCTTCTTACCTTGATGGAGAAAAAGAGATTCAGGAGAGAAAATGTTTGTTTGAATGATGTCCCTGTATAAGACTCAGAGCATTCAAACCCTTCTAGGAAAGGCGTGGGATGGCAGAATGCTGCCATAGAAGAGAATCACTGGCTGTAGCCTTTTCTTGAATGTCTAATGGACATCTGCCTTTAGTCTGCAGTGTTCTTGCTATGTATTTTCCTAGTGGCTTTTGTGTGAGATGCCTGCATATACTTCACAAGAGAACAAACATATTTAAACAATGTGATGGGAAGGTTTTATTGCACTATTTTTTTGCATGTGTTGTTTACATGTGTCAGCAAAATAAATAAACAAACTACAGAGGCTGCAGGTCAAACTGAACTTGGAAAAATTGGAATTATTGTCACTGAGTCATTAGTAGAGCCATGTTAATACACTTTTTTGCTGTAACAATATGCTTTCTAGTTTCTTATAGTCATTGCTTATTGTTACTGCAAATTTATGACTTAAACCCACATTATTGTTAGTATTATTAATATCAAGGTCTCAGTCTCACTATTTACAAAATTATAGTTGTCATGTAATAGAATTTTAATAACTTGACCAATAGTTATTCCCTGTTTATGATTGTTGGTCTATGTACAGTCATTATCACATTTGTTAGAGAATAGCAATATACAAATAACTTAAAAATATCTGTATACGATCATGTAAATTTCTAAAGAAATTTTCCTCCACTAACATTTAATGATTAAAAAAAAGTGTCCAGTGAAGCTTTATTTTTATTTTAAGTTAATGGAAGAACAATGGTGTACAAGAGGCAGCCATTTTTGGTAGTATTAACTCATAAAACCTGAATGACCCTTTAAAGTAAAGTGTGAATTAGGATTTCCAACTTTTATTCAGGCAATGACTAGACAAGTTGTGGTGACATTTGGAGAGAGATCTGTTTCGTTGGGTGTTGGTAGATTTTTCTACCAAGGTGTTGGTAGATTTTTCTTCTGTTACAAGGATATGGCATTCTATTACTAAGGGTGAATGTTACCATGTATTCCTGACTTAGGTATAGAATCTGCTACCTTAGTCCAGTCATTACTAGGTCTTATGAACAAAGACTTACATTTTTATTCTTTAGAATTTTTTTTAAGTGATATAATTTTTGTTTTCTCAGACGATCTGGACACAGAACTCACTGTCTACTGATGAACAGCTACAGACCTGTTAATTTTCTCCTTTCTTATTGGGTCATATGCTGGTTCACCTTCTGGAACATTCTTCCTTTTCTCCTATACCATCTCTTTTCCAAGGTAACTTCAGATCATTTTCTTTCTTCTGGAAACCTTTTCTGACTGCTTAACCTAGTTAGATGACCTTAGCCGGTCCTGGGGCTGATCCAATAGTCTGAATCTACCAAAGCTTTTGGTCATACTTGAATAAACTATACCTGAATAAACTATATTTCAGTAGATTAGAGTTCATCATTTCACCAAGTTTTATTCAGCTTGGGTCAACATATGAGCTTAATTTTGCAGAGATGAAAACTAGCAAAGAAATATGTTTTATAATTTCAAGTGGAACTATATATTTCTTCATGTGTAACCTTGCTCTGTTTAGAATGAAATGAATTGGCCAAGTGATTAAGTATGATTTGAAATGATGAAATGAGTTAATGGTGTCCTCCCAAAAGTTATTGTTATATAGACAGTCACATATATTTACAGAAATATACATGCTTAATTCATTGTATATTTAATATTTTAATACTTATGTACTGAAATGTTTTTAATAATAAGTAATCTCAATACTAGGTGACATACTTATAGCCCTGTTTTTATAAACTAAATATCTAGTAAAAAACAGCCACCAGGACCGAAAATGTCTGTGATAATCATCTAAAAAGGTAAGTAAAACCAGAAAATGATCGTAATAAATGATACTCAGTTATATTCTGTAGGAAATTATCAAATGTTTATAGACTTAAGCTGGGAGTATTTTGCCACAATGCATCATAAAAATTACTTCAGACTCTTAGAGGTAGTTGTACAAACTGATAAGCATTTTCAGAATTGACAGTCCCCCTTACCCAGTATATATTTCATTCCCTACATGCTGGGCTTCTTTGCAGTTGTTGAAAACAAAGGCAGATGGGCACTCTAGTCAGCCCTAGGGGACAGGAGTAACATACTTCAGAGCACCTGGTGCCACGAGAGTCCTTCTTTTCATCAGATGAGCTAATAGACCTAGAGAAGCCAGGAATTCAGTGATATCCTAGAGGGTCATCACTGAAGTGCCTAGTAGATTTCCTGCTGACCCCTAGCTTCACAGAGAGTGTTGAAAGTGTAACTTTCACTGTGACAGCCAGGCTTTTACGTGAAATAACATATTAGAGAGAATGATGATTTTCAGTATGGAAAACATTCTGAGGTTGACGCTGATGAAGAATTATAGTGTTTTCCTTTTTCCTATTTTTTTTTTTAAATTGTGGTAAGAACATAACATGAGAGCTACTTTCATAACAGACATTTAAATATATAATACAATATGGTTATCTATAGGCACGATGTTGTACCTTAGATCACAAGAAGTTATTCATCTTGCATAACTGAAATTTTATAGATGTAGAATAGCAACTCCTCATTTCCCTCTCCCCCCCCACCCCCGTTCCTGGCAACAACCATTCTATTTATTTATTTACTTTTGGCTTCTATGAGTTTGACTATATTTAATACCTCATGTAAGTGGAATCATGCAGTATTTGTCCTTCTGTGACTTATTTCTTTTCTCTTTTTTTGGTTATTTCTAAATATCTTCGGTAATTCTACCTATCAGTAAGTACCCTTTACTTTTCTTCCTTTGAACTTTTGAGGCATGCAATGGCTTCTCATTCAGCACTATCAATTCCTTTTTAGTATCCATTATTCTCTTTTTTTCTGATTTCAGTGTAAGATACTGAGGAAAGAAGATTACTATAGGTGTTTCATAGTCCTAGTAGTGCCTTGCAGATAGGAATAATAGCCTATACTTTTGCTTTTCTTCTGTTCCTTTCCCTCATTTGTTCAGGAAGTATTTACCAAGAATCAGCTATTTTATAGTTGCTGGCATAGCTTCTGGGAGACAATTGTGAACAAGACTGACACAATCCTTGTCCTTATGAGGGCCTAGTGGGTAAATCAGACAAAAACTGAATAAACAGAGGTAAACTCATTACAAATTATAATATGAGAATAAATGGCTAAGACTGGGTATTACTGGGATGGGAGAAGTGATTGGCTTTCCTCTGTTTTTTGTGCTATTTTTCTTGTCCATTTTTATCTTAGTTATCTCCTCTTCCAACTCAAATATTCCAAATGTCTTCTTTCAGTTTGGGTATATGTCCACAGAATAAGAACAATGAAAGGCTAACCACTTCCGTCATTTTTCTCTTTCTACTACACTTCTCCTGGGTGTGCATAAGCAGATGCCCTCAACAAAGGAGAGGCCATGGCTTTTCAATGGCCATAAAATAGTATGCCTTACAGAATACCACACATTCAACAGGTTATGTATAGAATAATTCTGATTAAATTAGAATGCAGATAATACACTGTGCTAACACTAAAAAGTTAGACATGTTTTCAGATACTTAATGGTACTCTATCGTTAATATCCTCATAATATGCAGTTTTTATGAGCTAAGCCATGCTTATAAATCCCACAGAAGGTTCATGATGTGTATGTATAAAAGAGCAGAATGATAGACTCTAGGTGAAAATTATTATTATTCCTTAATTGATTATCCTAGTTCAAGATTGGTTATATATGCCATTGGACATCCTCCTGGGTTTGTAGTAATGGTCACTATATATCTTCATATGTTGTTTTAGGATAAGAATAAACAGATACACAGCCTTATTATGTGAATTCAGCTGAAAACCACACACATTACAATCGATAAGAAATAAAATATGGAATATGGGCTCATGACTAAATAAAGGAACATGATTCTTGATTGCACATAAATACCAGTAAATCTATCAAATAATCTGCTTTTACATTCTGCAAAAGGTAGACCCTCAAGGATACTGTGCTTTCAAATTGAATTTTAAAAATCGAGAGGGATGAAGAACTTGTAAAGAAATCATAGCTATAAGTTTAGAAAATAGAATATCTATAGAGATACTATATTTTCTTGGGCTGCCATAACAAAGTACCACAGACTGGGTGGCTTAAACAACAGAAATTTATTTTCTCACAGTTCTGCAGGTCAGAAGTCTTATATCAAGGTGTCCGCAAGGTTATTTCTTCTGAGGCCTTTCTCTTTGGCCTGTAGAGGACCATGTTCTCCTTGTCTTCACAAGGGTTTCCCTCTGTGTGTGTCTGTCTGTGTCCTAATTTCTCTTCTTAGAAGGACACCAGTCATATTGAATTAGGCCACACCTGTATGACTTAATTGTACCTAATTACCTCTTTTAAAATTCTGTCTCCAAATACTGTCACATTCTGATGTTCTGCTGGTTAGTACTTCAACATATGAATTTGGGAGTGGGTGGACACAGTTAAACCCATAACAGATGCTAAAATAACAATTATTAAATAAGTCAGGGTCAGGATCTAACCAGGAAATTAGAAACCACTTCAATTATTTGCAACAGAGAGAATTTAAAACAACAAAAAAATGATTTCATAGGTGATAGAAGAGTTGCAAATCTAAATGTGGTAGTGAGGCAACACAGGGATTAAAATTAGGAAATTCTTTATAAGCCTAGAATAGAGAGACCAAGTACTAACAGAGACAGGGATAGGATTACCTGGTGGGAGCTGGAAACACGTAGGCCCATCTAAGGGGGCCAGAAACACTAAAGCCAAAAGAAGGAACACGACTGCTACCAGAGATAGTGCCCAAGGTAGAGAGAGAATGGAGAATACCCTGGTTTCTCACTTTCTCCTACTCTCTATTTTCCTGCCAATATCCCTTAATGGCCAAATCCGACATAGGAGTCTGACAATTAAACCTGCTTGGTCTGCCCTTCTGCTTTACAGACAGAACAGGAGAGAGGCAAGGAGTGAATCTGAGGGCAAACAAGTCAAAGACTGGCACAAGTACTGATAAAAGAGAACATCATCAAGTGATTCAAAATGGTCCTTTAAGTAAGTGAAAGATTTACATATTGATGGTTAGAGACTGTTATTATATAAATCTAACTGGCTTTATTACTGGCTAACCAAGACTTATTTTATTCTTATAATTTCTTTAAAAATATTTCTCCTCTTCTTTGCCTACAAGGTCCATATCCCTTCCCACCCCACAATCTGTGCAATTCTAAATTATAAACATTGTTTAAAACCTTGCTTAAATTCTTCTTGAAATTTTTCAAATTCTTTTTTCCTCTGTCTTGTTAATCCCCATTACACTCTGTCTATATTGGTCTCAAGGCACTAAGAACTTTCCCATCCAAATTAGCAGCTACTTATATGCACAATTATGCACTTTTCGAGATCAGGGCCTGGGGTTTTTATATTTCACATTTTTTAATCCTGCAGCTTTCACATTATTGATGATCAATAAGTACGTCTAGTGAGTAATTGTGCTTAAGAAAAATCTTACAATATTGGCAGTATTTTCATTTAATATCTTTAATCTTAGTACCTTTTCTACAATTTTTCCATCATCTTTACCATTCTGGATAATAAAACTAGTAGAACACAAGAATTTTTTTCTTTTTGATTTCTTTTTAAAGGAAGATATAGTTCATTTAATGATTGTGTAGATGAGACTCCTTAGCCTGGCATTCAAAGAACTGCCATAAAATTTTGAGTAAGTATTTTTTAATGTCTACAGCACCTGGTGTTCCTAGGTGGTCTCCCATCCAAGTACTAACCAGGTCTGACCCTGCTTAGCTTCCAAGATCAGATGAGATTGGGCATGTTCAGGGTGGTATGGCTGTAGACTAAGTATTTTAAGCAAACAGATCTTTTCTATTATTTTCTCGCCTTTTAATAATCACATTTGTAGATCTTGAAATAAATCTGTTCCTTCCACTAACATTTATTATATAGTATGGGCCAGGCATCTCTAGGCATTTGAAATATATCAAGAATCAAAACATACTCATTTTTTTCTTATATTCTAGTAAGAATAACAATAAATCTAAAAAATAAATTGTAAGTTCACTTGAGGTGAAGTATAATATGAGGCAAAAATAGAATGAGGTTAATAAGATCAGAAGTACCAGGATAGAGATAGTGGGCTGATTGTCATTTACATAGGGTGGAGAGAGTCAGCCTCTTGTGAAGGTGACATCCAAACAGACTTAAAGGAGGTGATGAAGTTAGCAATACAGGTGTCTGGAAGAGTTTTCCAGGCAGAGAAAAGAAAATGTAAAAGCTCTAAGGTGGTAGAATGCCTAGAACAGATGTTCTCAAACTTTTTAGTTTCATAGAGCTCACAGTGTCTAAGTAATTTGTTTTTAGTGTTTCTAGACCTGAAGAAACACTTAATAGTGCTGTTCATTAAGTAGTTTGTCACAAGCAACTTAATAAGTATTTTTGTTCAAACAATAGTTATTTGCAACAGTAAAACACACACATTACAGAAAGCTATTACTTTTTTCATTCTTAAATGAATGAACTGTGTGTGCCTTCTGGGGACTCACCTTGGTTGAGGTGCTAGGATTAGTAAAATTTTGGATATATTTTTAAGATAGAGCTAGTGAAATATGTTGATGGATTAGATGTGAAATACGAAGAAAAGAGAAGAGTCAAGGGTGATTGAGGTTTTGGGGCTGAGAGACTGGAAGGAAAAAGTTGTTGTTATTAAGAGAGGTAAGATAGCCTGTAGGTAAGCAAGTGTGGGAACTCCATTCTAGACATGTTCAACTTCAGATGTCAGTTAGACATGTAAGTAGAGATGTCAGCTAGGCAGCCGGGTATATGAGTGTGATGTGCAGAAGGGAGGCATGGGATTGAGATGTGCTTTGGGATGATGAGAATATATAGATAGTATGTGAAGCCATAGCACGAAAGGGATCTTCTAGAGAATGAATATAAATAGGAGAGAGAGAAAAGGTTTAAAGGCTGAACCTTGGGACACTTCAATATGAATGAGTTTGGAAAAAGAGAAAGTGCTAGAAAGTAAAAGTTAGGGGATGTGGAATACAGCACAGGGAATATAATCAATAATATTGTAACAACTATGTATAGTGCCAGGTGGATACTAGACTTATCAAGGGGATCACATTATAAATTATATAAATGTCAAACCACAATGCTGTACACTTGAAACCAATATAAAATAATATTGAATGTTAACTCTAATTGAAAAATTAAAATTAAAGTTAGGGCAAAAACCAAGAGAGTGTGGTACTCTGCAAGATCAGTGAAAAGCAGGTCATCTACTTTATCTAATACTGACAAAGAGGTCAATAAAGATAAATAAATAAAATGCAGTTGGTCAGACACTTCAATAAACTCAGAAATAGATTTTTTTTAAACAAAATAACTAGCATTACTGTATCACCTGTCAATCGATGCAGAATTGTTACAAGTCTTTTAAAGAATGAGAAAATCAGGACATCTATAGTTCTAATTTTATAATTTATTATCACTATCTAGTGATATCTTATAATGAATTTAAAAACAAAATGGATAATTTTTAAATCTTCAGAAAGTTAATTAAAAATAATCATAGTAATCTTGATAGACAAAATTTGCTTTTAATTAAAAAAAAATTGGCAAGAGAAATATGTTTGAGTTCCTGTGCTGCTTTTGCACAGTGACTTAATACGTATCAAGTAATGCTGAATATTTGCAGAACATCTGGTAAGAGCAGGTAGCAGTTTCCTTTTCAATATGTTTTAAATGGCAATTTGATAAAGCTGGAAAATAACAATTTTAATCTTCATTTAAAATTGAATTTGCAAAGAGGCAATTTTATTCCTATTTGCTCTGCTTGAGTTGATTTCCTCACTTCAAAATAAAATGTCCTTAAATAAGTTTAAAAGAAAATATATTAAATTTTATTTTATCATTCTAAAACAAAACTTCAACTATTTCACTTTCTTATTGAAACTTTCTATTGTCAGTAGTTTATTTATTCCTCAGGTGCCGTAATTTGACCCCATGAAGATTGTTATTATTGTGATTTCTGTAAGTTATTATCATCAGATAGATCTCTTTTTGTTTCTCTCTTTCTGACCCAGCCTGAATCTCATGATTGAGTGTCTAAACTATACTTTTACTGCCTGTATCAGTATGGGTTCAGTTAAGAAAACAGGGCCACATTAGATATTTAAAACACATGAAATTTAATATTAAGAATTAATGATGTGTGATGAATGAGCTGAAAAACCTCATAGGGGATGGTGAGAAAATTCAGAGATTAACAAAATAGAAAGTTGCTACCCTCCCAGGGATGAGGAGAAAGCATGAAAGGGTAACATTCTCACAGTCCAGAAGCCAGGGGTACTAAAGGGAACTAGAACTATGAGGAGGGTCGTTTGGCAGAAGATGGTATCATGAAGTGAGAGTACGTGCAAAGAAATTTGGAGGAATACAGCTGCTTCCAGAAGGACCAGTCAAAGTAGAACAGAGGGGTTAAATAGCCCTTATTCATCTATCACTGAATCAAGTCAGAAAAAGAGAAACCATACCAATTATTATTGTTGTTGTTTTTGTTGTTATTTAACAGCTACCCAATATTCATTGAATGAATGAGCAGGGTGTATGGTAAGACAAGGCTTTATATAACTGATAAAGTGAGAAAGGTTCACTGAGCCATAAGCAGAGCTGTGAATGAGGATTCTGAAAGTCTTCAAATTTCAGTGTTGCATGAGAATAAGATCAATGAAAGCCCAAGAGGGAAGGAGATAATCCCCCACAGAAGGGTGAGACACAGACCCATGAGACAATTGGCCTCACTTGTGAATAATTTAGGTCACCAGTTTCCTGAAATTGATAATGTCATTCCAAAGCCATCATCCCCCTTTTAAGAAACCTTTTGCTTTGATCAAGAGACATTCTGTATAACATTCTCTGAAATGGGGAAATTGTCTTTTTTTTCAGCCTCATTTCCTGCTGCTCTAGAATTATATTTTACATTTTTGCAACACTGAACTGAGAGTTAAGAAATAAGGATCGTCAAACTCCTTTTCCTTTCTGGGCTTTGTTCCTGCTACTTCTATAACATCCTCTGGTCCTCTACATATCCAGATGCTTTGGCGTCAGTTAGAATCAGATAAAGAGCTTTCTCCCTGCAGCTCTCCCCAGTCTAGATTAGGTGCTTTTCCCCCTCTATTTCCTTCTATTATAACCATTGCATTTTCCGTTGTATTATCATTATATAGCACAGTGTTTGAAAATAAGTTGGCATTTCGTACGCCTTAATTTTTCTGCGGGGTGGGGGGGGGTGGGGTAGAGTGGAAAGAATTATCCAAGGCTTTCTTCGACATTTAATTTGTGTAGTGTTATTTGTGTTACTTACAAGGTAGAGTGTTAAGTGTTGGAATTTACAAGGATAACTAAAACATAAATTTGCCTTTCAAGGGCAGACGGTCACGTAGGAATGATGTGGCAAACAGAGAGTCACTAGTTTATAAACTAGAGAAAGGTGAAAAGTGTTAATGGCAGAAAAGCAGTAAAGATTAAGTACTGAAAAAGTTAATTTGAGATAGATAGACATTGCTTCCATACAGCCTATTTTGCCAGATAGTCAAGCACTATTTCGACATTATATCAATTTGATTCAAGACTATGATTTGTAATTATATCGTAACTAAAACTTCATTGCAAATATGGCTCATGTTATACACCCCCAGACTCATTGTTAGACCAGTTGTATCTCTGACTGAATTTCTTTGCCATCACAATGGCCTCCCACTCCATAACCTCTCGCCCAGTATTCATTTATAAACCTTTAAAAAAAAAAACATTTTTTTCATCTTTTCATCTTTACATTTTCCTCCAAGAATTTGAGAAGAATAAGAAAACAAAAACATAAATGCAATTTTCATCAAGAAGGTAGGAAAGTGACAGAATGAGAAAAGTGAAGATAACTGGCAGTAGAAAATGTACCTAAATGAAGAAAAAATGGGAATAATAATATAGCTTCATGAAATATGTATGTAGACCTGATTATCTTCATTTTATGAAAGAGGAAATTAAGGCTCAGAGTTGTAAAATAACTGATCTAAGTTCATACATCTCTTATCTTTAGAGCTGAACTTAGGGTCACAAAACAGAAAAAGAAAAGGAGGAAGAGAAAAATATATAACAAAAGATTCATCGCTGTCTATAGTCTTAAGAAATACTTATGTAAAATGTTGAGAAAGTTTATAGTGGTGTTTAAAATAATTAACTTTACATTTGATATGTGTGTGTGCACATAAAATCAGAAACTGAAAATATAAAGGCAGTCTTAATTTAGTTAGAGTTTGGTAAAATTTCTAAGATTGATATTCAACCACTCTCCCCTAACACGCCCAGTCTCCCACTCTCTCTTACCTCAATCCCGACCCAGTCTACCTTTCTTGTCATAAATAACACTACCTTGAGCAAAAGCTCTCCAAGTCAGGCAGTTTGGGCTCCCTGTTTGTAGAACACACAGTAATTTCCCATCTCCATTCCTTTGGCCTGAAATGCTATCCCGTACACATTTAGATTACATTTCAACTTCTATAGAGGGATTTCCTGATCTTTTTCCTCTATACCTGGACCATGATAACAACAACTAACACTAAACACTGTAAATACCATAAACTTAGATAGTGCTCTCAGAAATACCACCCTATCTTAGGCCCACAAACCATCTTGTGAAAAGACATTATAAGATCCACTTTATTGTGAAGAACTGAGAGTCAAACTGATTGACCTATTGACCAC
>NW_011888837.1:6912699-6914931 GCF_000151845.1 Pteropus vampyrus
AAAAAAAAAAACATTTTTTTCATCTTTTCATCTTTACATTTTCCTCCAAGAATTTGAGAAGAATAAGAAAACAAAAACATAAATGCAATTTTCATCAAGAAGGTAGGAAAGTGACAGAATGAGAAAAGTGAAGATAACTGGCAGTAGAAAATGTACCTAAATGAAGAAAAAATGGGAATAATAATATAGCTTCATGAAATATGTATGTAGACCTGATTATCTTCATTTTATGAAAGAGGAAATTAAGGCTCAGAGTTGTAAAATAACTGATCTAAGTTCATACATCTCTTATCTTTAGAGCTGAACTTAGGGTCACAAAACAGAAAAAGAAAAGGAGGAAGAGAAAAATATATAACAAAAGATTCATCGCTGTCTATAGTCTTAAGAAATACTTATGTAAAATGTTGAGAAAGTTTATAGTGGTGTTTAAAATAATTAACTTTACATTTGATATGTGTGTGTGCACATAAAATCAGAAACTGAAAATATAAAGGCAGTCTTAATTTAGTTAGAGTTTGGTAAAATTTCTAAGATTGATATTCAACCACTCTCCCCTAACACGCCCAGTCTCCCACTCTCCCTTACCTCAATCCCGACCCAGTCTACCTTTCTTGTCATAAATAACACTACCTTGAGCAAAAGCTCTCCAAGTCAGGCAGTTTGGGCTCCCTGTTTGTAGAACACACAGTAATTTCCCATCTCCATTCCTTTGGCCTGAAATGCTATCCCGTACACATTTAGATTACATTTCAACTTCTATAGAGGGACTTCCTGATCTTTTTCCTCTATACCTGGACCATGATAACAACAACTAACACTAAACACTGTAAATACCATAAACTTAGATAGTGCTCTCAGAAATACCACCCTATCTTAGGCCCACAAACCATCTTGTGAAAAGACATTATAAGATCCACTTTATTGTGAAGAACTGAGAGTCAAACTGATTGACCTATTGACCACGACAGTACTTCCTGGGACATGCACAAGAGATGTGCCTGTTATGGGCTCCAGTCTGGCCTTCATCTGGCTATGTCCTTCCCAAGGGGTGAGGAATCTTCTAGGTTAGAAGAGTCTGTGCCCATCCCCCATCCTTTTCTCTTCCAGGGACTCTGAAATTTCTTGCCTGTATAGCCATAAGCTCACTCTCAAGGCCAGCTTGGGCCTTCTTTCCTGGCTCTTTCCTCCTCAGGGCAGACAGGACAGCTGGTGTTTGCACCCCATGCCAGGTGCGGCCAAGGACAGCTGTTTTCAAAGAAGGTGAACTGAACTTAGACATGAGACAGGAGTCCATACCTGTGCCTTGAGGCCCCTCACATTGGACAGGAACTGAGAATGAGATGAGAAGGGGCCAATGGGCTGGGGTCCAGAAGTCAATCTTCCCCATATCTCCATGCTCCAGAGGGAAATCTGAGGAGTCTGAGAATCTAAATTTGGACTTGGCCTTCTGGGTTGTTATAATGTGTTTCTGTCAAAGTGGAATAGGGTAGGCAATTTTTTATTTGATAACTTGTAAATTTGAATTATAATTTTAAATATTTAGACATGTGGTACAGGCCTCCATTTATTCTTTTGCCTTTGGTTCCATAATCATAAGGACGGACCTGTGCCTCAGGTCACCATGTCATCCAGGGACAGAACCAAGACTCTATCCACTTGTTTTATGTTTTACCATTATGTTTTCACTACAGGAGTAGTTCTCAAATGTGACTGATCATAAGAATCATTAGCATGTTTGGGGGGTGGCTAAAGTGTAGGTCTCTGTTCCTTCTCTAGAGATTCCAACTCAGTGGTTTGGGTTAGTGTCAAAGAATTAAACAAAGATTCCAGGAGAATTTTATATACAGACAAGCCTGGGAAACACCATCCTTCTCAATCATAATCATGAAATGTTTATGAAAAAATGAAATGTTTTCTATACCTGGCACGCAAATATACTGTCAAGATCTCTCTTTAATTAAGGACTGTTTCCCCATTTATTGACTGGTCACAGTTGGGGCATAAATGTATGATGATTTCAGCTCATAGTGAAACAATGTTCATGGGTTGTGTACACTTCAGACACTGGCCAAGGCTTTGCTGGGCCTGCACTAAAGTTCAGCTTCTTCCTCCACCCAATTCTGTTTCTTCCTCCTTTTTTCCAGCTATGTTGAGTCCTAGTAAATATCTGACACACCAGACACTGTCTCAGTATCTGTCTCCAGAGAATCTTGCCTGTGGCATTTAGCCTTT
>NW_011888837.1:6916001-6916377 GCF_000151845.1 Pteropus vampyrus
CCTTCTCAATCATAATCATGAAATGTTTATGAAAAAATGAAATGTTTTCTATACCTGGCACGCAAATATACTGTCAAGATCTCTCTTTAATTAAGAACTGTTTCCCCATTTATTGACTGGTCACAGTTGGGGCATAAATGTATGATGATTTCAGCTCATGGTGAAACAATGTTCATGGGTTGTGTACACTTCAGAACGCCCGGTGACACTGGCCAAGGCTTTGCCGGGCCTGCACTAAAGTTCAGCTTCTTCCTCCACCCAATTCTGTTTCTTCCTCCTTCTTTCCAGCTATGTTGAGTCCTAGTAAATATCTGACACACCAGACACTGTCTCAGTATCTGTCTCCAGAGAATCTTGCCTGTGGCATTTAGCCTTT
>NW_011888837.1:6919152-6924302 GCF_000151845.1 Pteropus vampyrus
TATGAAGATGCTGAGGAAGGCTTTATTGTTCTTATTGCAAAGATGAATCAACAAGAGCTTAGAGAAGTTCTAGTTACTTTTTCAAGTTTATACTGCAGAATAGCACTGAGAATAAGACTCCAGACATCCTATGCTGGTCTTCTTTCTACTAAACACATTAAAGATTATACATGAAGAGATTAAAACACATAGGGAAATGCGCATTAGACTTTTCTCGTATGGAATCACCTACATTAAATAAATCTGTTAAAAAGGAACTCTAATACATCCACAAAACAAGTGAATGTTCAGAGTGCTTTTTTAAAAAAGAGATATTCTAAATTAATTAATTCTTTCTGAAAATGTGAAGAAATTTCTCAGTTCCATCATGCATCCATTAGTAGTTGTGCTATCATTCAACTCATTTGAATGATCTTTTTTCTATAATGCTCTCCTTGAAGTACCTTGACAAGAAAAAAATATGAGCTATTTAGAGATGTACAGCTGGGAGAATCTAGCCCACTGGTATTTCTGGGATACTAACTTGCATGATACAGTAAATACAGTCAATGCATGGAGAGACACAATGTAAACTGTTACTTTGAAATGCTTGCTTTTGGCACAACTTCATCACAGGCATTTTACAATTTACAAAGCAGTATGGAGTAATGTTGACAACTTCTGTGTTTACAAATTCACTGATTCCTCTTTACTCAAGGCAGGATTTTTGGTTTTGGCACCTTTTCAGATGTTCGTCATATCTTCCCAATGTTTTTGCATCTATAAGTCCTTTGTCTATTAGAATAGACATTATTTTATTACAAGCTGAATGGGCCTCATTGAGGCTACGTGACCTCCAAGAGGCAATATTATCCAGCTGGGTCTGATATAAGGCCCTAGCAAATGCCTAGCTTTATTGCATTAATACATCAAAAGGAGTATTTTATTTCAGCATGACTGAAGAGTGTGACAGTATGAATCATGATTTCAAATAATAATCTTTATCTTTTCCAGTGAGAGGTACTTAAAGACATGTTGAAAACAGTTACTTAGTCACCTTTAAGAAAGTAAGACATAAGGAAAACAGATCTTAAGCTGTTATCACTGTAGTATTAAGGAACACCTTCTTTGGTAAAGTTTAAGATTAATAAATATCTTTAGGATAGTTAAACTGTTGCCACACCTATAAGCTGAGAGGAGGATTTAGTTAGCAAACAGTAAGAATAAAAATATTAGCAAGAATAACAGGTAACATTTACTGTGGGCTTAATCTATGTCAAATAATATTCTAAGAGCTTCATGTGCATTCTCTCATTTAATTCTCACAACTTTATGAGAGTTTATTATCCCCATTTTGCAGATATGAAAACTAAAACACAGAAAGATTAAGTAGTTTTCTCAAATAGATACAGCTAATAAGTCGCAGAGCTTGGAATTTAACCCAGGAGTTAGGGGTTATTGTTCTCAGAGGTTTTATATCTCTCAGTGGAAAAAAAAAGGCAGAAGGAAAAATATAGCAATGTTCATTGTACGACATTCTCTATTTGGTTTCTAAAGAGATGGAGAAATGTATCCCATTTATGGATTGCATGGTTCAATATTGTTATTTCTCCTAAATTTATATATAAAATTCTGTAGGTTATTTTGAATAGACAAGCTATTCTAAATTTATACGGAGATGCAAAGTATGTAGAATAATGAGTCTTACAAATTAAAGAAGAAGACTTTCACTGCTTAATTTCAGATTTAATATAAAGCTAGAAGAAAGAATATAGTATGATTTTGGAATACAAGACAGATAAATAAGTAAATGGATCAAAATAGAGGATTTCAAAATAGACTCACATATATAGGATCAATCAATCTTTCAAAAAAAGCAAAGGAGATTTCAATTGGGAAATAAAGGTCTTTTTGAGAAATGCCGCTGGAACAACGAAACATCTGTATGGAAAATTCTTATGTCACTCTTTATATAAAATAATCATTTGCAATGGACCTAGACTTAAGTATAAAATTTAGAATCATAAATCTCCTAGAAGAAAACATAATGTAATATATTCACAACCCCAGAGTAGGCAAAACTTTCTTGGAGAAGATAGACAAAGAACTAACCATGAAAGAAAAAAAATTAAATTGAGCTTCATCACAATTAAAAATTTCTCTTCATCAAAATATTCTAGAAGAAAAATAAATATAAAAGGTTTTATATTCAGAATGTATAAAGAACTTCTCTAAGTCTACAATAAAAAATTTGAATAAGCTAACTTAAAAATGGCAGAGGACTTGAACACACACTTTACAAAGAAGATGTACAAGTAGCCAATAAGTGCAAAAGTGCTTAACATCATCATTCTCAACGAGATACCACTTCACATCCATTAGAATACCAGCACTAAATACTGTTATGGATGTGGGGCACCTGGAATTTTCATACATTGATGGCGAGAGTGTAAAATGGTATAACACATCTGCCCTATGACGTTGGAAGAGATATAAAAACATATGTCTACAAAAGATTTGTACATGAACATTTTAATTCATAAAGTCTAAACATGAGAAATAACACAAATATTCATCAATAGGTGACTTAATAAACAATTGTGGTATATACATCATTATTTAGCAATAAAAATGAGTGAATTACTGATACATGCATCAGATTGCCTAATTCAGGCCCTGGTATCATTACCTATTTGTGAAATTCTTCTGTGATTGGAACTAATGCATTAACCAACCATTCTTAAATTTTAGTAGAAATATAAGATAACTTAAAAACGAACTACATTAGTTTAGACACATAGTTGTTTGGGCTAAATGAAAACATGCTCAATGAAGTTATAGAAAATGCAATTTTTACAGCTGCATATATTAAAATAGTCTTCAGATACATTATTTTAACAGCAACTACTAATTATTAATGCTTTTCACTAGATTTGTTTCTTATTGTTTTCATGGTCAGTAACATTACATGGCTCCTATGGTGGGTGAAAAATGTCAACAACTTTTGGTAAAAGTTGCATGTTACTCATTAACTTTCCTTAGAAAGAGAAATATAGTTCTTAACTTTTCAGTACAATGCACTTCGATTTTATTGAGTCTATTACTGTCATAGAGTTTATTACAAAATACAAGTGCTTTTACCCAAAAGTAAAGTGAATACTTGTGGATTTAAACATACAATAAATTGTAAAACTAGCAAAAGAGAATACACTATATCAACCTCATTCAATAGAAATTTGGGCAAAAATGATGGAAATGTTCTATATTTACACTGTTCAATACTGTAGCCCATTAGCCAAGTGTGGCTGTTATGCACTGGGAATGGGGCTAGTAGGATTGAGAAACTAAATTTTAAATTTTATTTTAATTTAAATTTTAATACATTTAAGTTTAAATAATCGTGGCTAGTGACTACCTGTTGGACAGCACAACTCTATATACTCAACGACGGGCTTACTCAGCATCTAGTTCCTACACACATTTTAGTTACAAGCTAGTTGCACATATAGCTAACCTGTACCTTTCCTCTGACCTCACCTATTCATGACCTGATAGCTTCATGCATCTTCCAGGCTGTGGTGTGGGCCTCAAAACAATTGGATAGGACCCTCAGTGGACATCTGGTGCAGCCATGTCAAATACTTTCTCTATTACCATCGAAGACCAGAAGGTATTGGCTATCTTTAGCTGTTAAGAGTTTCAATGCAAACTCTGTTTTTTTGTGAGTGCTCAGTATGTTGTCCTTGAAAGGTTGTTGTTTGCTATATGGCATGTAGAAAATATTGCGGATTATGATTTCAGTTGATCATCTTTTAGACTTAACCACAATGTTGCTGTGCATGCTTCTCACAAACGTCTAGGTGAGATCATGGCAAGAGCTAGAACTAGGAAGAAATATAAGCCACCTTGCTTTATTTTATGCATCTATTAATAACGATAATTATTTTTTAAAATATAAAATTTAGAAAAAAACGTTAATGTGGATAGATGCCTGGACAATAGATATACCCCAGGACTGTCTCAGAAAATTGAGATATATGGCCACCTAAAGGATAAGATATTATCTTGCTTCAAACAAAAATTCAATTACAGGGATGAATAAATAAATGCATAAGTAAGTTATAATTGGAATAAAAATTCTAGAAAATTAAAAAAGCATGAAAGAGGTGAAATGTACTTAAAATCACTGCATTTTGGGAAGAAATCTGCTAAATTATATCTGTTCACTCAAAACAAAGTGAAAAATTAAATTTACGTGAAATTCACAGTTGAAAATAGTTTATTTCTAGTAAGAAAACAGTTTCTATTAAAAGTGCAGCCAAATTTACTTCAACTGTGATTAAAGGCAAATTTTTGCAGTTTCTGGAAACCAGAATAAAAAAGAAAGGATAAGAAATATTTCTTCTTATGAATTCATAGTTTATTCCTTAAAAGTGTATAAATTTCTACATTAAATATTTTGAATAATAAAGAAAGGAGATCAGTGTATCCCCAGCTTATTCAGTAGTATGTAATGACACAAGCAACTGATGCTGCAATAAAATAATAGCTGTCACATAAAACTGTCAATTAAATTGATATTTTTGAGTTTTATTGACATTTTTTACACATCTCAGTCCAATTTACAGAGTTATAAAATGCATCTTCAGCAAATATATCTGCATAAATTCATCTGCCTAAAGTGAAAGCTCTAGCTTATAATGGTACTACCAAGTCACAGGAAAATTTAATAGAATTAAAACAAAAATCAAAATGAAAGTGAATGAGCATTACATATATTTGGTCATTCACATCTTTCAGAATTAGTAGTGATAAGATTTGCAAGGAATTGAAAAGTCTGAAGTGCTGTCACTATTGTTATGTAAGTCACTAGTCATGTTATTTCTGGAAAAATAGGCAGATTTATGAAATATGTAGATGAGTAAAGGCATTCGATGCACGAATCTTCACTTGTCCCAGATGTGTTGTACCCATTATGCATTATGAGTGGAGATGGAGGAGGTCTCAGAGATTATGAGCACCTGAGCAATTATATTGGAAGCTCCTCAAATGCTCAGGAGGCCAGAGAATCAGGGATGTGTGAATATTGATTTCTAAATATGAATTTATCTTAATTTAAAATTTCTTTATATTAAAAAAAGTGTTTTGGAAGTCTTTGCAAAAATATTCAA
>NW_011888837.1:6924642-6941433 GCF_000151845.1 Pteropus vampyrus
GATAGATAGATAGATAGATAGATAGATAGATAGATTTGTATATTGTTTCTCTCATTTCTTTACAAACATCCATTTCTTCTTCACTAAAATTACCATCTAGTTCATGATATGGAGAGTGGTCACCCTTTAAAAGTTTCATGAAATGAGAACTGGCTATTTCATAAAGAAGGTTGTCATGGGACTTCCTGGAATAACGTATCACTCCTACAATATTCTCTGAAATGTTTTATATCCCAGCACCTATTAGAATGTCTGTTGATAGTAAGACATCTGTTTTTTGAACGAAAGATGTTTCATGGCTTCACTGACTCAAATGCAAGATTCCAGCAATTTCACTTCTGGTTATTTATCTGAAGAAATCCAAAACACTAATTCAAAAAGATGTATGCACCCCTATATTCACTGCAGCACTATTTACAATAGCCAAGACATGGAAGCAACCTAAGTGCCCATCAAGAGACGAATGGATAAAGAAGCTGTGGTACACATATAGAATGGAATATTATTTGGTCATAAAAACAAACAAACAAACAAACAAACAAAATCTTACCATTTGTGATAACATGGATGGACCTGGAAGGTATTATGCTAAGTGAAGTCAGTCTTTCTCTAAAGACAAATTCAATATAATCTCACTTATATGTGGAATCTGAAGAACAAAATAAACTAGCAAATAGAAACAGACTCATAGATACAGAGAACAAACTGATGGTTGCCAGATAGAAGAGGGTTAGGGGACTGGGTAAAAAAGGTGAAGGGATTAAGAGGTACCAATTGGCAGTTACAAAATAGTCACAGGGATGTGAAGTAGAGGGAATATAGACAATAATATTTTAATAACTGACTAATTGGGGGATTACTTTGTAAATTATATAACTATCTAAGCACTGTGTTGTGCACCTGAAACTAATATAAAATAATATTGAATGTCAACGCTAACTGAAAAATAAATATAAAATAAAAATTTAAAAATTTAAAAAAGGTTCTGATTGGTCATTGCCCTTATAAATCTGTTCTCATCCTTAACACATTCTTAATATAATTTTTATAAGTTTATTCAATCTACATTTCACTTTTAGTTTCCTGGATGAACTTATTTTGTCATCAAGTGACAATATTGGTAACGTTATCTAGTGTTTGGCCAATAGAGGATATGTTTACGTCTAGTTCTATCCAAGTGTTTAGTGTTTCTGAAACTCCAGGTAATGCTGTGAAAGTAGAGTCTAGATAGACATTTATATTATATTTTTATTTAAAGGAAAGTTATTCTCTATATTCTGAGTTATAATACTCTTTGATGAAAAAATGTTAAGAGATTTATGTGATTATCCTAAGATTTAAATGTTTTACCAGGCTGGTAGCTAGGAGAATTTGCTCTTTATAATTTAGCTCAAGAAGGAGCATACTCTCAATGCATGTTCCCATGCTCTCAAAACATCCTGTCAAAAGACCTCACTGAAATTAATGGCTCAGAACCGATGCTAAGCTTTCAAGGATGCTGCGGTGATTTATTGAGTGGTGCCAGTCTCCATCGTTGTTGGGTGGAGTGCACTTGTCTTCATGTAACAGGGCTAATATTACTTCAAGCTGTTGTCAGTTGACTTGGTAAAATTGCTTAGATACACTCCCCATGCAGTTAGCTGGTGATGATTACCCTTAAGTATTCACAGCGCAGAAGCCCTGGGGAAACACTAATTAACCACCCGCAAGGAAGATGTTCCAGCCACACAAACAATCTCCTAAAGTCTCTGGGCTGTAATGAGGACCAAGCCCCAGTCACAAGGCCTGCTCTGCTCTGTGCTACTGCATCAAGGTTCAGCAATTTTCAAGGAGAAAGTGATTGGAGTCAGGCCCGGGGCTGCACGGAATCTCCTAATCACCACACAGAGATTCAGGTGCTCCGGAGCCGCGGGAGGGATGGCTCTTATGAGCTAAAGGAGACACTGGCATATGCTGAAGAGTCAGAGAGAGGGAATCTGCTTAAATATTTATTTATAGATTTAAGGTATATTGAGGTCCCTTTGGTCTTTGCATAATTAATACCTTGTTCTCTACTCTTAATTAAAAACAACTGTAACAACAAAAACTATAGCTTCATCCAACCTAGTGACTTTATCAATGTCTTTTAGAGTTTTTCTCTTCCTTTCCATTAAAAAAGCTGTAATCAGGTTGACAATAGAGAAAGAATGGAACATGATGTGTGTGTGTTTGATGTGTAGGTCCATTTGTTGTGGCTTCACAGTGCGAATGCGACTGGCTCTATCTCAGAGATAAGTACGATTTATCAGGTCTCCGCGGTGAATAAATTTGAAGGATCAAAAGTTAATGGGAGCAGAACAGATAACTCTCTCCTGCTCCCTAATAACCATAAAATGTAGAAGATAAAAAGTATGGATTCTGACAATGATTACCAGAGGAGAGTTGGGACTTAATCAATGTCTCAGTTCTTGGTAGGGGAGGAAAGCAATTGGGGCTGCTTCTGGCTCAAATATGAAACAGTGAAACTGAGACCCATGAGAAGTGACAGGGTAGGTGGGTAGTTATGAGCCAGAGGGAGAGGGACAATGAAGGGTTAACAAGGCCCCGAGACCAGCTCAGCAGAAGAATATATACAATCAGGTGTTTGGCAGGCTTCTGGAGCCTCTCTTACCCCACCCCCTCCCCAAGGTCAGAAGCGAGACAGGCAGAAAAGAGACCCATTTGTGGTTCCCGGTGCCTTCTTCACCCCCATCCCCTGCCGAGTGCCCCTTTCCCCCCCATCCCTGTCAGTTAACTGCAGATGACCATTATATGACCTTACTCTGGGGGCGCTCGACTAGTACCGGCAAAATTAGTTAACTGGGCAGGGGCCTACCCTCTAAATTCCCACAGGACAGGCTTATTTATGTCTTCCCATCTACGGGCACCCACTGCGCATACCCAGGCCAGGAGTAGGCTCATCTCAGGGAGGAACAGGAAATTTGCACAATTCGAGATCTGAGGGGCAGAAAGAGAACAAAGAAACGATGGTCCTCAAAAAGTCAACACCCCAATTTCTCAGCACACTCAATTTTTATTGAGCTGACCGCTTGAACTTTCAAGTGTACTTTACTTTGCTTGCATTGCTTAAAATCACTTCTGTTTGCTACTCTTTGCTCTTTCTTCTCCGAGCGTCAGACCTTCACACAAATCTTTCATGGGGGATCCAAGGTCTGAGCCTCTAACTTCCACAATACAGGCACCTGATGGCCGGTAACCCAAGGACCATGACTACCCATTAATGTCTAAAATAAATTTGGATCCTTGATTTACAGTAAGCAGAGGAACAGTCACATCCACATGGGGAAACAATGATTTTCAACTACTTGGAAGATAGTGACATTCATCTATTGATAGCAATTTCTAAAACTGAGTTTTTGTTGGCCCCACAGCAAATATGTCTTAATTGTTAATTTGATATTAAATCCCAGGAAATTTGGTATATGAGGACTAAATATGAGGATTTTTTTTTTTTTGGTTTCACAAATTTTGGGGATTAAACATAAATTCCATTACAATCTATGTCAAACATTGAGAATGAACATATTTGGGGTAATATGTTAGAATAGCTATATTATACGTGAAGTGTTGATGATATATTTAAAGGATCTTGGTTGTAGTTGCTACTTTAACCTTTTAATTTAAAGGGAAAATATAACAAAAAGCAGAATAACAGGCAAAGAAAAAGAGCACTGACTTTGTTAATGAAAAAGCAAAGAAGAGAAAATGATTTCTAGATAGATATTTACCTATAAATATTAATATGTACTATATCACATAGTACTATGTGATATAGTACATATTAATATTTTTGTAAGTGAAATACTTTCATGTCAATAAAATGAATCAAAAACTTCAGGTATCCTTTGTTGTAGCTTTGCAGGATATCAAATGCTTGAGTGTGTTTGAAAATTTAAACAAAGCATATGGGATGAATTTTCATAATGCCAAAATCTTAGGATATCTTATTGTCACCTACATTTTTTTGATTTTGCTGTCTTGATTTTTAAATTTTTATATAATGCAAACATTCATGGGTGAAATATTTTTTCATTTAATGAAATACATTTTATAACAAAATCCAACAGATTTTACTCAAATAGAGCATTAAAACTGGTTTTATCGCACCTCAGCAAAATATAGTTTGAAAGAAGCTCTTCAGGGCACTTCGAAAGAAAAATTACACTGCACAGATTTAAACAGGCAAGGAAGACTTTAAGACTATTGCAATAGGAATCAAGACTACAGCAATAGGAAAGAGAAACTGAACTTGACTCTATTGAAACAACAGGCAGAAGAGTTGTTAAGCACTCGGGTAAGCTAGTGGGAAAGTCCTGAAGGATGTCAGAGGAGAGGATGGTCAATTTGATTAGGTCATCTGTGTGTTGTTAATTAGTGCTTATCAAACTTAGGTTCCTACCCTCCCACAGAAACGGGGAGATTGGAGCCCTATCTTTTTTTATGAGCACATTTCAAAGAGATGGCTCCCAAATCCTTGAGAAGGACATTCTTGGGTTGTAAACCTGGCAAGAGGCCGAGATAAGATCTCCATCTTAAAGAGAAAAAGAAAGAATTTATAATGGCAAGTTATCTAAATGCTCTAAGAGAGGCCAGGGGCCTATATTAAGGAAGAAACCTGAGAGGAAAGTTAAGGCCGCCTACTGTCACTTGCTAATTCTACATGATATCGTTTGGTTTAGTATTTTCTCTAAACTTTTGCCTCAAGATCATGAAAGTTTTCAGTTTCCAATTCTTCTAATCATCAAATAATATGAAACAAATAAAAGTGGACTTAAATATTCAGAGGAATAACTTCTGAGAGATGTAACAAAAGTTATAAACAAATTAACATTTACTATTACCAATTAATATTAGTAATAAATAATACCAAAATAATAATTTAAATTACTCTTAAATAATTACTACCAATTTTTTGTTGAGCTATAACAGGCCATGTGTTAAATCCTTTTCTTATATGACCTCATTTTGTCCTCACACTAATCCCATTGGCTGGGTATATTATGATCATCATTTTGATGAGGAGAATAAAATTTCCAGAGGTTGTAACTTCCTTTGAGTCCCACGGGCAATGAGAGTAGAGTGAAAGTTGATTTTGGACTTTTCACCAGAATGTGTGGCCACATATATTTTGTATAAAACATACATTTACAATTTTTATGCAATTTTATTATGACTGTGAACTCAAACTGTGAAAAGTCTACTTTTTGCATCTAATGTAGATCTACAGACATTTCAAGAAGGCTCGATAAACTCTGTGGTTTATGAAGGTAGTTTGAAGGACTCTACAATAGCAGCTGAGGAATACTGGGTAATGTTTCCAGAAGGCTTTTAATAGATAGATGTACATCCCCGGGGTGACTTAGGTGGATTCCTACATGAACCAAAGGGAAAGATCTCTCTGAGTGCATTTTCTTTCAAACCTGCCATTTAATAATTCCACATCAACATTGGTTTTTATTTTATTTGGTGAGTAGAAGTAGATATAATATTAACTCTAACAATAAGCTTTCATTTCAAATGTTTGTCCACTTTTTCTATCAATAGTGCTGAGTTAAAAGTATCATTTATAACTGACTGTGATGACGTGCATATATTTTCAGAAGAGTGCACATAATTTAGGTTTATTATGTCAAAATATTCGTAGTGGCTTCATTCGATGGGAAACCATAGTTAATAAAAGAATGATTTATAAAAGCAGAAATTTGTGACTCATTTCACTTGTATATATAATAAGATTATATACTATTGAAAATTTTTGATATCCAGTATCAAAATTTTAAGAGATACAATGGTGAATAAGATAGACATATTTCCTGCTCTGACAAAGATTATAGTCCAGTGATGGAGCAGGGCAGGCTTAAACTTCTAGTTCCTACTTGTTTTCTGTTTCGAGTAGAAATCTGCTTCTTTTATTTTAAAATAAAATTGGGAATTAATTTTTAAAAATGATACCAAGACCAATTATTTAGTTAGACTTTTATACAAAGGTAATTATCAAGAAAAGCCTATTTAACATTAACTTCTATCCTTGATCCTGATTTTCTAACCATAGCATAGCCATATCAGATAGTGAAAATAACTGAAGGAAAGCCAACTAAGTGTTTTCAAAATAGGTGGGGGAAGAATCTGAGAGTCTTTTAACCATCTTAATACTTTACTCTTCAGGACCAGGGAAGCTATTAGTTACCAATAGCACTTTCAGTCTTCATGTGGTCTGTTAGGAAGAAACAGGACTACACCCTAGTTACAACATATGAAATCACTGGGCTGTAGTCAGAGTTTCTCTCTCAATCCAGTATTTTCCTACAATTCTTGCTCAAGTATAGATCTTAGATATTGGATTGCAATATGCTTGACACTATTATTATTTATCCTTCTACTATCCCAGTTTTTCATCCACATTATACCATTTTAATTACAACTAAAGGTAAACCAAAAAGAGGTTACATAATTTTTCTCAAGGCTTCTTTTTTGTAAGGAGTTTCCAGTCAGCTACAGTTGCAATACTTCTTACGCTTTCACCAAAGCTCATGAGAGTAGCAGTGATTTAACATATCACCAATAACTGTACTGCGTTATATTCAAAGTAGCTTCTTTTCTGTCTTGTGTTAACATTTAATAACAACAACAGCTGATGGTATACATCAAAGTCCGTTTTCCTAGATATTGTTATTGTTTCTGAAGATGCTAAAACATCTTACGTTTTATATAGATCTTATTTAAGGCTTACAAGTCTGTGTGGTGTCAGTGAGGCTTCCTTCACATGGTCTTTAGACTTGACTATATTTAATTAAGTGCTTTAATAACCTGTTGTTACTGTGGTGTGTGTGTATTTAATAATACAGGTCAGATTTACTTTCACTTTAGTTTAATTGATCAATTGATGGCTTTTCAGTACAGATAAGAAAGTCTTGGGAACAAAACTTTTGCCTATGTCATAGCAAAATGCTTAGCTAAGGATCTTTACCTTTATTTTCATTGTTAATACTGCCTTATTATAGTAGCCTACTGGTATGTATTGTGTGATTATTAATAAAAATGAGTAAAAGCACTTATTAAAATATTTAGAAAGCAGAGAAGTTTTTCAAGGCACTATATTGAACATCAAATACCTAGTCACATAAACTGTTTTAAAATGAAAAGAAAAATAGTAAGAATTTAGTTGGCACATGCTTTTTAAAAGTATTCTAGTACAATAGACAATGGTGTCAGGCTATATGTCATCTATTATAACAGAGAGCTACAGGTAAAACTGAATTTTTTTCAAAGCAAGAGATACCACCCACATGGAGTGCTTCTCTCCCATGAAGTACAGAATGTTGTTGTATGCTTGCTATTAATTTCCTATGTCCTGCCATAAGTGGGTGAATTGAGTTAGTGAATCACTGCTGATGCTCAAAGACTTTCCAGCCTAAGAAGTTCTTAGGCTTTTAACACGTTCCATGTAATCCATTTAATTGCACGCATAAGCTTGTCAGGAGAACTTCCAGCTAAAACGAATCAATAATGTAGTCAAAGCACAGTTGGAAGACATTGATAATGGAGTTTTCAGCTTTCCAGAGTATGCTGACTGATTTATTTGGGAGTCTTGGTGGCCCGATTAATAATGAGGCCAATAGCTTCTGGAACTTGATAGTTAGGATTTGAGATACGGGTTCTGATTCACAGTGTGAGTGAATTAGGCATCTGGCTGCCATATATTAGAACCCAAATAATAATTAGGGGAACTCCTAGTCTTCTCAATTCATTACAAAGCCCATTGCCTTAATTCTAGAAATACTCATTAATATCCAAATACATGACCTAAAAACATACGTGACTTTTTACATTTTGTACCATATATGTATGACTACTGAACAAATTTCCAAAAGAAAATTAAGCCAGATATCACTTTATTGCACTTATTGAGACTACTTTTTATGCTTTTTTATTCTTGCCATTTAAAAATGAGAGTCATCAGTGGTGGTGGACTGCTCTCTTTCTCTCTATTACTCTCTTACTCTTTCTATATTTCTCTAATACATCTAATTCTAATGGTTTTGGTATAAAGAAGAACATTTTACCTCTATGTTGGGTTATATTGAAATTTCCTCACTTTTTCTAGAAATGTTTATGAAAATATTGCACAAAAAGAGTTATGATAGTATTATGAATATACAATGCCAATTTAATATAAATTTTATTTTTATGTGGTCCTAATAATAATAGTATATATCCAAATTCTCAAAGTGAGGTAATGAATTAGACAGTTACTAGATACTCTAGATAATTTGGTGTAAAGAAACAAAACTCACAAAGATTGCCTTATCATTATTGAAGTTTTACTTCTACTTACATACATGTTAATTTCAATTGATTTGGGTTTCAATTACCAAAAGGAACTGATCTAATCTTGAAATACTTATGGAGTATACAAAACATTCAAGATTGCTGTTCACAAGTGTCACATGCTAGTGGGGTGAGGTGCAGGAAAAATACATATGTCCATGGATACGTGCATATGTACCTACAAAAATAAACAAGAGAATTTCAGATTATGAAACATGTTAAGATCATAAGGAATGGGGGTGGGTGGGCGTGGGATTGACTCTTGATAGTAAAGTCAGAGAAACCCTTTCTAAAGAGCTGATACTGTGACCTGAGCATTCAGAGGTGAGAAGCAGCCATCCATGAAAAGATGCAAAGGAAGAGGAAGTTCCAATACAAAGACTCTGAGGAGGGAGCAAGCTGACCGTAAAGATGATAGGAAAGAGAGGTGAGATTACAAGGTCAGAAATATAGACCAGTTTCCCATTTTAAATAAGCTCAGAAGTTTCTCTCATGAATTTACTTTGCCGAACAACAACAGTGCTGGTACATAGTAGGGATTCAATATTAAATGCATAAATGGACAAGAAATAAGTCTCATAAAAGAAAATGATATTGTAGTTCTGATGTTTCTGATGGACTTACATTGTTAATACCTGGTCAAGAGAAGAATCACAATGAAAGTCTCTCATTACGATACTATAATGCATTTTTCTGAAGTCTAATCTACTAAGTAAGAATTAGATTAGAGAAAATTTGTTATTTGTTTGAAAATTAAATTTTAATAAAATGATATAATACAAATAAATAAAAGAATCATGAAATCAACAAATTAGAAACCTCATAGAGACATCAGAAATCATCTAAACTGTGTTGCTACTTAAAATTTGGTCCAAGGACCAGCACTATTGGCATCACCCTGAAACTGTAGAAATGCAGAATCTCAACTTCCAACCCCACCTTACAAATGAGAATTTACATTTGAACCAGATCCTCAGGTGATTCTTAGGTACATTAAAGTATGAGTAGTACCGCTCTGGAACAGGGACCTCAAAACATTAGATTTTCTCTTCCTTATGCGGAACCACTTGGAGTAGGGATTTTTTACTTTTATATTACTAGCCCCCAAAGCCTGAGAGTGGAATTCTGGGGTGGATGCATGAGTGTTAAACAAACAAAAATTGTCTAGTTGATTCCGATGTATCCTAATTCCTTTATTTGTAGGATTACTGGATTTAGCAAGTAATGCACCATACTTACATTAAAAATATTCACTGTTTATCTGAAATTCAAATTTAACTGGGCATCCTATATTTCATCTGACACTTCTATTCGACAATACTATTCATTTGACATGTCAACAGAGTTTCAGTTTTTGTTTTTTTTTAGGTGAGGCAACCCTTGGGTGACTTCGCGGATTCCAAGGCCCTTGTCAGTTTACAATCTCTTATTTTTTTTTATCTTTTAACGCCTACAGCTTCTGGTCTTCCTATGTGGTATCCCATCCAAGTACTAACCAGACCCGACCCTGCTTAGCTTCTGAGATCAGATTGGATCAGGCTTGTTCAGGGCAGCATGGCCATAGACCAGAGTTTCAGTTTAAATGCCTTTTTTAAAAATCTCGTAACTAAACATATCAGAGGTAGGATTCAAGCTGAGATCTCCTGAGTACAAGAGTTCTTTATAAAATATGAATGTCTAAAAAGTAAGACATATTTTTCTTCATATTCTTCATGTGTTGATTTTCTTATGCAGCTCAGTTTTGTAAATCAGTTATTATAGATAGTACATAGAAAATTGTGTGTCTCTAAATACAAGAAAACCAAATAAAATTTATTACAATACAGTTATTTCCTCCTACATAACCCAATATGCCTATTTAAAGAGAAAAGCCAAGAACTGGAGGTTTTTTGCTTTTAACCCTTCTTTAATAATACCTTGCAACTGGAGATTTTCTGTTTACTCAACTGTGGATAAATTTGAACATATATTTAAAAAACATTAAAAAGCTATATAATAACTATTTAAATGAAGAATATCCCTCAGTAAAATAAAGCCTGAAGACTTAAATCTTCTCATACAATAATAGTATACAGTTCTTTGAAAATAAAGGGGTTTTCTTTATTATATAGCTCATAAGTATTCTTCACACTGGAAAATACAGAAATATAAAAGAAAAACAAAATTACCCATAACCATATTACCAGAAGATAAAAGTGAGTGTATTATTTGCCAAATGTTTTTCCCTGAAAACATTTTTTTATAGCTGTAATAATGTTGTACCATAACGTTATGTTGTGCTTTGAACTTGACATATTGTAAGTACTTCCCTTATTATTACAAGTAATAAATTCATTCATTGTAGATATTATATCCCGTCAAGTAGATACACCCAAGTTTTATTTTTTTCCCTTATTTCTTTTGAGTTTAGGAAGTATTGTACAAATTTTAGTTTTTCATTAATTGCACTGTAGAGGACTACAGCAGAACAGAAGAAATATGACCCCACTTTCCAGCTTAGCCCTTATAAACTCCTACAATCTCAGAAGAACCAAAGGAAGTGCCCCTTTGGGAAGCGGTAGGGCCTCAGTTGCTGAGCAGTTACCCACGTTTCCTATGATTTGAAAAATAACAGACATTTAAGCTGATCCTACATACAAGTGCTCTGAAAACTCAGTGAAATTGAACCACAGCTGTCACTCCAATGTGAGTAAGACAAAATCTAATTTGTTGGGTGGAAAGAGTTAAATGAACTTTAACTGAAAGGCTCTATTTCTCTCCCTCTCAGGGAAGAAAATAGCCAAGGGCAACAGCGGATGACTAATGTGTAGAATATTGCAATTAGTATAGCAAGGTACTTACAGGGATCAAATTAAAAAATTCATTAACGTACGCACTTAATTAAGAAACACTTTTCGGTTTACATGATAAATTATGACACCTATTAAATCTTCCGGTACAAGCTGTAATGGCTTCTTTGCTCCCGGGTAGAGAACTATCGCCTTTGAGGTCCTTTGAAACTCCCCAAGGACCAGCGGCATTAGTTACAAGTGTATTAAAAACAATGCTTTTACCCTGCAAGGTGCAAGAGCATCTTTATTGGAAACTAATTTAAACTTAAAAAAGCATCAGGAAGCAGGAGGCTATCATGCTCCAAGCCAATGATAACAAACATGAAATGACCTTGACAAAGAAATAGAGGTCTTTTCTCCCCAACATTCCCCAAAGGGAGGTGGCAGTGTCGATATCTGTTTGCTTGCTTTTGTGTCCTTTATTTTGTCTCTGTCCTTCCCCTCTCCCCCTAGGTTTAAATGTTACCAATGGAGAGAGGATATATTGTAAATGAATTATATATTTATTTAGGTTAGTGGTAAAAATGCTTTTTTTGTTTGTTTGTTTTTTTTGTTTTCAGTCAATGGGAAGAATTAAGAGGGAGAGAAGGAAGGAAGAGAATAAGAAAGGATGAAAGGGATGAAAGAGTAAAATAAAAGTCGAGAATAAATGCATAAGGAAATCAGATACATCCCTCAGAATCTGGTAGATCTGAGGCCTTTTTGCACTGTGGAAAGTGTGGCTCCATAGTGACAATAAAACTTTACATTTCTATTATTTTCAGAGTTTCTTTAATGTCTCCTTTAATATTCCTTATAACCCTGAAATTAACAGAGTGGGTAAGGAAAGCTAGAGAATCATATTGGTTTCCCAGAGTCTAACATATTCATGATCTCGGACCCAATTCTCTTTTCTAAGGACTACAGAGTTTTTACAATTAAGGCCAATGCTTTAATGGACCAATACACCATTTGATAGTTCAGAAACATTTGCCTTTCTGCTCTGTATGATCTCATTGAGCCAGGGCTATAATTATTATTCTAGCCTACAAATCACAGAAGTAGCTCATACTGCTAGTTGTGCTAAATAGAAAACTCCAACCATCTACTTACCTTTCTGGTTCCTGTGAGGTATCTATCTTATCCATTATGTAAAAATTACAGGAAGGAAGTTGTGAAGCAGGAGTTATAAGAATCTGTGGCAGATGTGGCAGAGTAGACAGAGCAATGCCTGTCCTAGCTCATTTCTCCCTGAATCTGTTATAGGGTCACGTCTTTAATTGCATATAGCAACCTTATCTTCTAATTTATCATATGTAGACTATACTACCTTTATGTCTTCTCTTTCAGCACTGTTGGTCATTCTTCCTTTTTTATTTTTTTGTCCCTATCCCTATTATAGAAGCAATTTGAAAACCACCTTGAAGAACATTTTGAAAAAAAATTAAAAAATAAAGTCTAGCACAATTATTTTCATTTCTACTTTTTAACCAAAGCTACATAAGTCTGCAATAATCACAAACTACAATTATCCTGAGCTGCAGCCAGAATCTTAGTGGGTGAGTATAGCTTCCTTTTTTTGGTTGAGAACCCATGTGCAACAGATGAATGGCTTTCAAACTTTTGAAACTGCAACCCAGAGTAAAGATAAACAAATCAACAAAAATTTACATCGACCCGACCACGTTCATACATAAGTACATATTGCTGTATTCTGAATAAGAGACAAGTGTGTGTTTGTAAATCAAAGGATGGAGGTCAACCTCCTTAGCCTGACCCTTGGTCTGTAATTGTGGCAGGAGTGACAACCATCTGGTCCCAATGACTGTGGGAATAATATGAACTGTTCTTAGGAATGTGTTACCTAGAATGCCAGGCTAGACTTTGAAGGACTGAATTTGGTACAATCTATTTCCTGAGTCACTCAGGTCTGCTTGTCCTCTAATGATATCTGAGTCTTGCCTGGAATCAAGATGACCACCCTTTTTCCCTGTGTGTGGTAAATTCCCAAGAAAGTGGCAATTTCCTGTCTCCTCATAAGATTTAAAAAGAGTTAGCAAGTCAAGTTATAATTTCCACTGTTGCTTCTGATCCTGAATACATAATTAATATTATTATCTCCTTCTTTCAAATGCCCATTAAAGATTTCCTCACCCCACGCCAGCACTTCAGTGGGCTAAAGTTGCTTGCCTGGTGGGATAAACCCGAATCTTCATTCTCAGAGGTCTGACCTCTCAGTTGCATTGTCCTTGTCTGTCTATGGTTGCTACAGTTACTCGTTTACTGTTATTACTGGGCAATGAAGCAAAAAATGGTTTTAAAACTACTTAGGTTTTACTCTTACCCTTCCTTGTCTCTGTTATGTATTAGCAATCCTAGCTTCTTATGATAACCAGGGCTGGTCATTCCTACCAATACAGTAATTCTTTTGTCTGCTGGGCTGCTACCAACAATGGAGCCCAGAATGGTGACAGTATTTGAAGCATCCATTTCCATGGAACCCTTACTGTGACTCTTAGTAGAAGGAATACTATTCAGAACCAAAATCTCTAAGCAGACAATGCTTAAGCTTTGGGGTCAAGAAACACAAATTCTACAAGTGGGACATTGGGAGTAATAATGAGATGAGACCAAGCCTACTTTCATTCCCTGTTTTCTGGACTCAATACTTTTTAGTATTTCATATATATTGGTCATTAGCAAAACACACTGGTCATTACCAAATCCTAGGGCAAAATCTTAAATGGCAGCATGTTGTCCCTGAACTAGTATCTTAGCCGAGCCTTTAGTAGGCTGTTCCACTAGTATGTCAGATTGGCATATTCTAGATGATAGACAATGGTGGGGCAGTGAATACCATTATCTTATATCCCTTAGTTTAAAATGAGTCCCTTGGTCCAAGGGATTATTGTGTGAGATATGATATTCTTTATCAAGTATTCTATATGCCTTTGGATGGCAGTTATGGGTGAAGCAATATGAACAGGAAAGGCAAACATATATGAGTACTGATTTCAATGAAGACAAATTATTACACCTTTCTGGGTGGTAGAGGTCTTATATAATTGACTTGACAGTTGGTTGGCTTGTGTCTCCAAGGAATGGTCCATATAAGACTTAGCAATAGTCTCTGTGATGAAAGGTTGGGCTTTCAGTAGTAACTGAATAGTGTTCTAGCCAATTCTATCTTCATATGAAGTAAATGATTAAATGTACTGCCCACAGCTCTGACAAAGGAGATAATGGCAGAATTTCCTTCTTCTTTGGACTTTGGGCCACCTCCGTGTGAGGTTTTAATGAGGTATAATGAGGTTTTCAGCTAGTGAAAATATATGCTGTTAATGGTGAACCAGGCTTTCCTCCATCACAGAAACATTGAATGATAGCAAAGGTATAAGTTTAGGAAGAGATTTGCCACAACAGAGGCAGAGTGGGGAACTTAGTTATGTAAGTTACTTATGCTATCTGAATTGCCTAGGTTTAATCATGAATGTATCAGTTTCATTATACAATGAATTCCTGCTATGACTTGGTAAAACTGATAATACTCAGCTCATGATGGGCAACTCTACTTTGATATCCCATTTTCAGGTTCTCAGGTTCTATTTAGATCCATTAGCAAGCCAGAATTACTTATAGAATGAATTTTATGCATGGAAATGAAGTCATGGTCTTCCTCTAGAACCCTCTATGTCTATACTGTAGCTTTCCTAGAGGGGTTTGCCAGAGATTTAAGCTTCCTATTCGCAGATTGCTCCAGCATGATTAATATGCTAAATCACATGGTCTGACAATAGTGCAGCTCGCAACAAAACCTACATAGACTAAACCCTCTCTCACATTTGAAACTGACAGCTTTTCAAGTTATCTAGTAAATGGGTTGGATCAGTTTCCCTATGTGTGGTTTACACTAACATTGAATGTCAAAGAAGCTCACTGTGTCTTTAATAGTGTTATGATGATTAAGAGTTTAGATATTAGGGAGCCTAATTCCATGACATCATCCCAATCAACTCCAGCCTGAAAAAGACAAGCAATCGTAGATGGCCTCAGGCTTTCTCAATGTGTCTTAACTGATAGCTGGTTTATGTATATATTTTTTCCCCACAAAGCATTCAATGCCATCAGAAGCAGTCAGCCTACATCACATTCCTTATGATCATTATTTCCCCCAAACTGATGATCTTATCTTGGATTCTCCCAGAAGCAAACCCTGAGACCAGGATTGAGTGAAAGAATCCTGTTTAGGAGCGCGTGTTATACCAGTAGCAAAGGAAATATATAAAATAAAGGGTGTATTATTAAGTCAACTACCACAGTAGGCATTTGGAGCTTAATCTCATAGGTAGCTTCTGGGAAACTGCAGAATCCATGCCTCCAGATTAGTCCATCCAAAGACCAGGAAACTGAGGTAATTATATAATAGCTTCCAAGAGTCTTTGTTTGAAAGCTGCTGGTGGGAGTGTTCATTCCTTGACATGTCTGATCTGCCGCACACAAAAGCATCGAGGCTTCCCATCATTCTCGGAAAAATTGCATCTAGACTCATAAATGCAAATATTGTCACTTGGAAGACAACAGAGCACACTGAAAACCTGAAGATGGGACAGTGACAATATTTGCCACACCCGTCAAGTACAAGTATGGCATCCTCTGCATATCCCATAAACTCAACTTCTCATTCCAATTACCCACAACTTAATGACAAATGTTATTACCACCTCACCTACTGTTAGTGACAAGGTATATTAATCCTTCAGTCTAGTGGGAGAGTCAAATCCAAAATTTTTGACTATCTGTTTTCTAGGGACAGTCTTGCTCTCCACTGTCTTAACCTGGGTTTCTTAAAACTAGAACCTGAGTCAAAAGTTTTATAGTAACACTTCATTAGTCAGCACAGTCCCAGGTAAAGGTGTGAGAGCAAATGGAAATGATATAGGAAGGAGAAAGAACAAATATATGTGTAGTACCAAGATGTGTATAACTTCATGATTAACTGACTGCTCAGTCTTAGAGAAACTCTTCTGAGATATTTATCAAGGTCCTGCATCCACATATTCAGTGGGAGGAAGGAAAGAAAATTTGTCCACCTGCTTCCATCTCCCATCAGTCAGTTTGCTTCACTGGACATTACATTTCTATCTTTTGTATGTGCTCAGAGTGAAATCTCAATATCTCCTATAACCTGTCAAGCTTTAGTGTCGACAAACCTAAGAATAAAAGCCAGGTGTCATGGGTTTGAAGCAATGTACTGTGGAAGAATGCCCACGAGCTTCAATAAGATCTCCAAGATTAAATTAACCACACGTATTGAAAACAACATTCTTCGCTCTGGTGTCTTCTTTGCAGTTATCTATTTCATTTGCACTTATTTCTATGCTGTTTTGTATAAACTTTTAGCCAGTAACCTCCTAGAAGACAAACACAAACTAACCCTGTTTATTTTCAACCCACAGTACCTAATTATAATGATCAACATTTATTATATGTAAAAAAATGCTGATATTATTTAGTTCTCACTACAAATATAAATTTGGAACTATTAAGTGACTTTCCCAAAGCTCCTGAGTTGCTAATTGTTGGAGAAGGGTTTTGAATCACATAGTTTGATGCC